>NC_134825.1:11002896-11076030 GCF_004210375.1 Tachypleus tridentatus | reverse complement strand
AAACACCAATGTTAATATATCAACAACTTATCTAGTGGAAACACCAATGTTAATATATCAACAACTTATCTAGTGGAAACACCAATGTTAATATATCAACAACTTATCTAGTACACAAACACCTATATCAACTATCAATGTTAATATATCAAAAGAACATCTAGTGTGGAAACACCAATGTTAATATATCAACAACTTCTATGGAAACACCAATGTTAATATATCAACAACTTATCTAGTGGAAACACCAATGTTAATATATCAACAACTTATCTAGTGGAAACACCAATGTTAATATATCAACAACTTATCTAGTGGAAACACCAATGTTAATATATCAACAACTTATCTAGTGGAAACACCAATGTTAATATATCAACAACTTATCTAGTGGAAACACCAATGTTAATATATCAACAACTTATCTAGTGGAAACACCAATGTTAATATATCAACAACTTATCTAGTGGAAACACCAATGTTAATATATCAACAACTATATCTGGTCACCAATGTTAATATATCAACAACTTATCTAGTGGAAACACCAATGTTAATATATCAACAACTTATCTAGTGGAAACACCAATGTTAATATATCAACAACTTATCTAGTGGAAACACCAATGTTAATATATCAACAACTTATCTAGTTAATATATCAACAACTTATCTAGTGGAAACACCAATGTTAATATATCAACAACTTATCTAGTGGAAACACCAATGTTAATATATCAACAACTTATCTAGTGGAAACACCAATGTTAATATATCAACAACTTATCTAGTGGAAACACCAATGTTAATATATCAACAACTTATCTAGTGGAAACACCAATGTTAATATATCAACAACTTATCTAGTGGAAACACCAATGTTAATATATCAACAACTTATCTAGTGGAAACACCAATGTTAATATATCAACAACTTATCTAGTGGAAACACCAATGTTAATATATCAACAACTTATCTAGTGGAAACACCAATGTTAATATATCAACAACTTATCTAGTGGAAACACCAATGTTAATATATCAACAACTTATCTAGTGGAAACACCAATGTTAATATATCAACAACTTATCTAGTGGAAACACCAATGTTAATATATCAACAACTTATCTAGTGGAAACACCAATGTTAATATATCAACAACTTATCTAGTGGAAACACCAATGTTAATATATCAACAACTTATCTAGTGGAAACACCAATGTTAATATATCAACAACTTATCTAGTGGAAACACCAATGTTAATATATCAACAACTTATCTAGTGGAAACACCAATGTTAATATATCAACAACTTATCTAGTGGAAACACCAATGTTAATATATCAACAACTTATCTAGTGGAAACACCAATGTTAATATATCAACAACTTATCTAGTGGAAACACCAATGTTAATATATCAACAACTTATCTAGTGGAAACACCAATGTTAATATATCAACAACTTATCTAGTGGAAACACCAATGTTAATATATCAACAACTTATCTAGTGGAAACACCAATGTTAATATATCAACAACTTATCTAGTGGAAACACCAATGTTAATATATCAACAACTTATCTAGTGGAAACACCAATGTTAATATATCAACAACTTATCTAGTGGAAACACCAATGTTAATATATCAACAACTTATCTAGTGGAAACACCAATGTTAATATATCAACAACTTATCTAGTGGAAACACCAATGTTAATATATCAACAACTTATCTAGTGGAAACACCAATGTTAATATATCAACAACTTATCTAGTGGAAACACCAATGTTAATATATCAACAACTTATCTAGTGGAAACACCAATGTTAATATATCAACAACTTATCTAGTGGAAACACCAATGTTAATATATCAACAACTTATCTAGTGGAAACACCAATGTTAATATATCAACAACTTATCTAGTGGAAACACCAATGTTAATATATCAACAACTTATCTAGTGGAAACACCAATGTTAATATATCAACAACTTATCTAGTGGAAACACCAATGTTAATATATCAACAACTTATCTAGTGGAAACACCAATGTTAATATATCAACAACTTATCTAGTGGAAACACCAATGTTAATATATCAACAACTTATCTAGTGGAAACACCAATGTTAATATATCAACAACTTATCTAGTGGAAACACCAATGTTAATATATCAACAACTTATCTAGTGGAAACACCAATGTTAATATATCAACAACTTATCTAGTGGAAACACCAATGTTAATATATCAACAACTTATCTAGTGGAAACACCAATGTTAATATATCAACAACTTATCTAGTGGAAACACCAATGTTAATATATCAACAACTTATCTAGTGGAAACACCAATGTTAATATATCAACAACTTATCTAGTGGAAACACCAATGTTAATATATCAACAACTTATCTAGTGGAAACACCAATGTTAATATATCAACAACTTATCTAGTGGAAACACCAATGTTAATATATCAACAACTTATCTAGTGGAAACACCAATGTTAATATATCAACAACTTATCTAGTGGAAACACCAATGTTAATATATCAACAACTTATCTAGTGGAAACACCAATGTTAATATATCAACAACTTATCTAGTGGAAACACCAATGTTAATATATCAACAACTTATCTAGTGGAAACACCAATGTTAATATATCAACAACTTATCTAGTGGAAACACCAATGTTAATATATCAACAACTTATCTAGTGGAAACACCAATGTTAATATATCAACAACTTATCTAGTGGAAACACCAATGTTAATATATCAACAACTTATCTAGTGGAAACACCAATGTTAATATATCAACAACTTATCTAGTGGAAACACCAATGTTAATATATCAACAACTTATCTAGTGGAAACACCAATGTTAATATATCAAAAAAATTATCTAGTTGAAACACCAATGTTAATATATCAACAACTTATCTAGTGGAAACACCAATGTTAATATATCAACAACTTATCTAGTGGAAACACCAATGTTAATATATCAACAACTTATCTAGTGGAAACACCAATGTTAATATATCAACAACTTATCTAGTGGAAACACCAATGTTAATATATCAACAACTTATCTAGTGGAAACACCAATGTTAATATATCAACAACTTATCTAGTGGAAACACCAATGTTAATAAATCACCAATGTTAATATATCAACAACTTATCTAGTGGAAACACCAATGTTAATATATCAACAACTTATCTAGTGGAAACACCAATGTTAATATATCAACAACTTATCTAGTGGAAACACCAATGTTAATATATCAACAACTTATCTAGTGGAAACACCAATGTTAATATATCAACAACTTATCTAGTGGAAACACCAATGTTAATATATCAACAACTTATCTAGTGGAAACACCAATGTTAATATATCAACAACTTATCTAGTGGAAACACCAATGTTAATATATCAACAACACCAATTATCTATCTAGTGGAAACACCAATGTTAATATATCAACAACTTATCTAGTGGAAACACCAATGTTAATATATCAACAACTTATCTAGTGGAAACACCAATGTTAATATATCAACAACTTATCTAGTGGAAACACCAATGTTAATATATCAACAACTTATCTAGTGGAAACACCAATGTTAATATATCAACAACTTATCTAGTGGAAACACCAATGTTAATATATCAACAACTTATCTAGTGGAAACACCAATGTTAATATATCAACAACTTATCTAGTGGAAACACCAATGTTAATATATCAACAACTTATCTAGTGGAAACACCAATGTTAATATATCAACAACTTATCTAGTGGAAACACCAATGTTAATATATCAACAACTTATCTAGTGGAAACACCAATGTTAATATATCAACAACTTATCTAGTGGAAACACCAATGTTAATATATCAACAACTTATCTAGTGGAAACACCAATGTTAATATATCAAAACAACTTATCTAGTGGAAACACCAATGTTAATATATCAACAACTTATCTAGTGGAAACACCAATGTTAATATATCAACAACTTATCTAGTGGAAACACCAATGTTAATATATCAACAACTTATCTAGTGGAAACACCAATGTTAATATATCAACAACTTATCTAGTGGAAACACCAATGTTAATATATCAACAACTTATCTAGTGGAAACACCAATGTTAATATATCAACAACTTATCTAGTGGAAACACCAATGTTAATATATCAACAACTTATCTAGTGGAAACACCAATGTTAATATATCAACAACTTATCTAGTGGAAACACCAATGTTAATATATCAACAACTTATCTAGTGGAAACACCAATGTTAATATATCAACAACTTATCTAGTGGAAACACCAATGTTAATATATCAACAACTTATCTAGTGGAAACACCAATGTTAATATATCAACAACTTATCTAGTGGAAACACCAATGTTAATATATCAACAACTTATCTAGTGGAAACACCAATGTTAATATATCAACAACTTATCTAGTGGAAACACCAATGTTAATATATCAACAACTTATCTAGTGGAAACACCAATGTTAATATATCAACAACTTATCTAGTGGAAACACCAATGTTAATATATCAACAACTTATCTAGTGGAAACACCAATGTTAATATATCAACAACTTATCTAGTGGAAACACCAATGTTAATATATCAACAACTTATCTAGTGGAAACACCAATGTTAATATATCAACAACTTATCTAGTGGAAACACCAATGTTAATATATCAACAACTTATCTAGTGGAAACACCAATGTTAATATATCAACAACTTATCTAGTGGAAACACCAATGTTAATATATCAACAACTTATCTAGTGGAAACACCAATGTTAATATATCAACAACTTATCTAGTGGAAACACCAATGTTAATATATCAACAACTTATCTAGTGGAAACACCAATGTTAATATATCAACAACTTATCTAGTGGAAACACCAATGTTAATATATCAACAACTTATCTAGTGGAAACACCAATGTTAATATATCAACAACTTATCTAGTGGAAACACCAATGTTAATATATCAACAACTTATCTAGTGGAAACACCAATGTTAATATATCAACAACTTATCTAGTGGAAACACCAATGTTAATATATCAACAACTTATCTAGTGGAAACACCAATGTTAATATATCAACAACTTATCTAGTGGAAACACCAATGTTAATATATCAACAACTTATCTAGTGGAAACACCAATGTTAATATATCAACAACTTATCTAGTGGAAACACCAATGTTAATATATCAACAACTTATCTAGTGGAAACACCAATGTTAATATATCAACAACTTATCTAGTGGAAACACCAATGTTAATATATCAACAACTTATCTAGTGGAAACACCAATGTTAATATATCAACAACTTATCTAGTGGAAACACCAATGTTAATATATCAACAACTTATCTAGTGGAAACACCAATGTTAATATATCAACAACTTATCTAGTGGAAACACCAATGTTAATATATCAACAACTTATCTAGTGGAAACACCAATGTTAATATATCAACAACTTATCTAGTGGAAACACCAATGTTAATATATCAACAACTTATCTAGTGGAAACACCAATGTTAATATATCAACAACTTATCTAGTGGAAACACCAATGTTAATATATCAACAACTTATCTAGTGGAAACACCAATGTTAATATATCAACAACTTATCTAGTGGAAACACCAATGTTAATATATCAACAACTTATCTAGTGGAAACACCAATGTTAATATATCAACAACTTATCTAGTGGAAACACCAATGTTAATATATCAACAACTTATCTAGTGGAAACACCAATGTTAATATATCAACAACTTATCTAGTGGAAACACCAATGTTAATATATCAACAACTTATCTAGTGGAAACACCAATGTTAATATATCAACAACTTATCTAGTGGAAACACCAATGTTAATATATCAACAACTTATCTAGTGGAAACACCAATGTTAATATATCAACAACTTATCTAGTGGAAACACCAATGTTAATATATCAACAACTTATCTAGTGGAAACACCAATGTTAATATATCAACAACTTATCTAGTGGAAACACCAATGTTAATATATCAACAACTTATCTAGTGGAAACACCAATGTTAATATATCAACAACTTATCTAGTGGAAACACCAATGTTAATATATCAACAACTTATCTAGTGGAAACACCAATGTTAATATATCAACAACTTATCTAGTGGAAACACCAATGTTAATATATCAACAACTTATCTAGTGGAAACACCAATGTTAATATATCAACAACTTATCTAGTGGAAACACCAATGTTAATATATCAACAACTTATCTAGTGGAAACACCAATGTTAATATATCAACAACTTATCTAGTGGAAACACCAATGTTAATATATCAACAACTTATCTAGTGGAAACACCAATGTTAATATATCAACAACTTATCTAGTGGAAACACCAATGTTAATATATCAACAACTTATCTAGTGGAAACACCAATGTTAATATATCAACAACTTATCTAGTGGAAACACCAATGTTAATATATCAACAACTTATCTAGTGGAAACACCAATGTTAATATATCAACAACTTATCTAGTGGAAACACCAATGTTAATATATCAACAACTTATCTAGTGGAAACACCAATGTTAATATATCAACAACTTATCTAGTGGAAACACCAATGTTAATATATATCAACAACTTATCTAGTGGAAACACCAATGTTAATATATCAACAACTTATCTAGTGGAAACACCAATGTTAATATATCAACAACTGATCTTGTGGAAACACCAATGTTAATATATCAACAACTTATCTAGTGGAAACACCAATGTTAATATATCAACAACTTATCTAGTGGAAACACCAATGTTAATATATCAACAACTTATCTAGTGGAAACACCAATGTTAATATATCAACAACTTATCTAGTGGAAACACCAATGTTAATATATCAACAACTTATCTAGTGGAAACACCAATGTTAATATATCAACAACTTATCTAGTGGAAACACCAATGTTAATATATCAACAACTTATCTAGTGGAAACACCAATGTTAATATATCAACAACTTATCTAGTGGAAACACCAATGTTAATATATCAACAACTTATCTAGTGGAAACACCAATGTTAATATATCAACAACTTATCTAGTGGAAACACCAATGTTAATATATCAACAACTTATCTAGTGGAAACACCAATGTTAATATATCAACAACTTATCTAGTGGAAACACCAATGTTAATATATCAACAACTTATCTAGTGGAAACACCAATGTTAATATATCAACAACTTATCTAGTGGAAACACCAATGTTAATATATCAACAACTTATCTAGTGGAAACACCAATGTTAATATATCAACAACTTATCTAGTGGAAACACCAATGTTAATATATCAACAACTTATCTAGTGGAAACACCAATGTTAATATATCAACAACTTATCTAGTGGAAACACCAATGTTAATATATCAACAACTTATCTAGTGGAAACACCAATGTTAATATATCAACAACTTATCTAGTGGAAACACCAATGTTAATATATCAACAACTTATCTAGTGGAAACACCAATGTTAATATATCAACAACTTATCTAGTGGAAACACCAATGTTAATATATCAACAACTTATCTAGTGGAAACACCAATGTTAATATATCAACAACTTATCTAGTGGAAACACCAATGTTAATATATCAACAACTTATCTAGTGGAAACACCAATGTTAATATATCAACAACTTATCTAGTGGAAACACCAATGTTAATATATCAACAACTTATCTAGTGGAAACACCAATGTTAATATATCAACAACTTATCTAGTGGAAACACCAATGTTAATATATCAACAACTTATCTAGTGGAAACACCAATGTTAATATATCAACAACTTATCTAGTGGAAACACCAATGTTAATATATCAACAACTTATCTAGTGGAAACACCAATGTTAATATATCAACAACTTATCTAGTGGAAACACCAATGTTAATATATCAACAACTTATCTAGTGGAAACACCAATGTTAATATATCAACAACTTATCTAGTGGAAACACCAATGTTAATATATCAACAACTTATCTAGTGGAAACACCAATGTTAATATATCAACAACTTATCTAGTGGAAACACCAATGTTAATATATCAACAACTTATCTAGTGGAAACACCAATGTTAATATATCAACAACTTATCTAGTGGAAACACCAATGTTAATATATCAACAACTTATCTAGTGGAAACACCAATGTTAATATATCAACAACTTATCTAGTGGAAACACCAATGTTAATATATCAACAACTTATCTAGTGGAAACACCAATGTTAATATATCAACAACTTATCTAGTGGAAACACCAATGTTAATATATCAACAACTTATCTAGTGGAAACACCAATGTTAATATATCAACAACTTATCTAGTGGAAACACCAATGTTAATATATCAACAACTTATCTAGTGGAAACACCAATGTTAATATATCAACAACTTATCTAGTGGAAACACCAATGTTAATATATCAACAACTTATCTAGTGGAAACACCAATGTTAATATATCAACAACTTATCTAGTGGAAACACCAATGTTAATATATCAACAACTTATCTAGTGGAAACACCAATGTTAATATATCAACAACTTATCTAGTGGAAACACCAATGTTATCAACAACTATGGAAACAACATTATCTAGTGGAAACACCAATGTTATATATCAACAACTTATCTAGTGGAAACACCAATGTTAATATATCAACAACTTATCTAGTGGAAACACCAATGTTAATATATCAACAACTTATCTAGTGGAAACACCAATGTTAATATATCAACAACTTATCTAGTGGAAACACCAATGTTAATATATCAACAACTTATCTAGTGGAAACACCAATGTTAATATATCAACAACTTATCTAGTGGAAACACCAATGTTAATATATCAACAACTTATCTAGTGGAAACACCAATGTTAATATATCAACAACTTATCTAGTGGAAACACCAATGTTAATATATCAACAACTTATCTAGTGGAAACACCAATGTTAATATATCAACAACTTATCTAGTGGAAACACCAATGTTAATATATCAACAACTTATCTAGTGGAAACACCAATGTTAATATATCAACAACTTATCTAGTGGAAACACCAATGTTAATATATCAACAACTTATCTAGTGGAAACACCAATGTTAATATATCAACAACTTATCTAGTGGAAACACCAATGTTAATATATCAACAACTTATCTAGTGGAAACACCAATGTTAATATATCAACAACTTATCTAGTGGAAACACCAATGTTAATATATCAACAACTTATCTAGTGGAAACACCAATGTTAATATATCAACAACTTATCTAGTGGAAACACCAATGTTAATATATCAACAACTTATCTAGTGGAAACACCAATGTTAATATATCAACAACTTATCTAGTGGAAACACCAATGTTAATATATCAACAACTTATCTAGTGGAAACACCAATGTTAATATATCAACAACTTATCTAGTGGAAACACCAATGTTAATATATCAACAACTTATCTAGTGGAAACACCAATGTTAATATATCAACAACTTATCTAGTGGAAACACCAATGTTAATATATCAACAACTTATCTAGTGGAAACACCAATGTTAATATATCAACAACTTATCTAGTGGAAACACCAATGTTAATATATCAACAACTTATCTAGTGGAAACACCAATGTTAATATATCAACAACTTATCTAGTGGAAACACCAATGTTAATATATCAACAACTTATCTAGTGGAAACACCAATGTTAATATATCAACAACTTATCTAGTGGAAACACCAATGTTAATATATCAACAACTTATCTAGTGGAAACACCAATGTTAATATATCAACAACTTATCTAGTGGAAACACCAATGTTAATATATCAACAACTTATCTAGTGGAAACACCAATGTTAATATATCAACAACTTATCTAGTGGAAACACCAATGTTAATATATCAACAACTTATCTAGTGGAAACACCAATGTTAATATATCAACAACTTATCTAGTGGAAACACCAATGTTAATATATCAACAACTTATCTAGTGGAAACACCAATGTTAATATATCAACAACTTATCTAGTGGAAACACCAATGTTAATATATCAACAACTTATCTAGTGGAAACACCAATGTTAATATATCAACAACTTATCTAGTGGAAACACCAATGTTAATATATCAACAACTTATCTAGTGGAAACACCAATGTTAATATATCAACAACTTATCTAGTGGAAACACCAATGTTAATATATCAACAACTTATCTAGTGGAAACACCAATGTTAATATATCAACAACTTATCTAGTGGAAACACCAATGTTAATATATCAACAACTTATCTAGTGGAAACACCAATGTTAATATATCAACAACTTATCTAGTGGAAACACCAATGTTAATATATCAACAACTTATCTAGTGGAAACACCAATGTTAATATATCAACAACTTATCTAGTGGAAACACCAATGTTAATATATCAACAACTTATCTAGTGGAAACACCAATGTTAATATATCAACAACTTATCTAGTGGAAACACCAATGTTAATATATCAACAACTTATCTAGTGGAAACACCAATGTTAATATATCAACAACTTATCTAGTGGAAACACCAATGTTAATATATCAAAAACTTATCTAGTGGAAACACCAATGTTAATATATCAACAACTTATCTAGTGGAAACACCAATGTTAATATATCAACAACTTATCTAGTGGAAACACCAATGTTAATATATCAACAACTTATCTAGTGGAAACACCAATGTTAATATATCAACAACTTATCTAGTGGAAACACCAATGTTAATATATCAACAACTTATCTAGTGGAAACACCAATGTTAATATATCAACAACTTATCTAGTGGAAACACCAATGTTAATATATCAACAACTTATCTAGTGGAAACACCAATGTTAATATATCAACAACTTATCTAGTGGAAACACCAATGTTAATATATCAACAACTTATCTAGTGGAAACACCAATGTTAATATATCAACAACTTATCTAGTGGAAACACCAATGTTAATATATCAACAACTTATCTAGTGGAAACACCAATGTTAATATATCAACAACTTATCTAGTGGAAACACCAATGTTAATATATCAACAACTTATCTAGTGGAAACACCAATGTTAATATATCAACAACTTATCTAGTGGAAACACCAATGTTAATATATCAACAACTTATCTAGTGGAAACACCAATGTTAATATATCAACAACTTATCTAGTGGAAACACCAATGTTAATATATCAACAACTTATCTAGTGGAAACACCAATGTTAATATATCAACAACTTATCTAGTGGAAACACCAATGTTAATATATCAACAACTTATCTAGTGGAAACACCAATGTTAATATATCAACAACTTATCTAGTGGAAACACCAATGTTAATATATCAACAACTTATCTAGTGGAAACACCAATGTTAATATATCAACAACTTATCTAGTGGAAACACCAATGTTAATATATCAACAACTTATCTAGTGGAAACACCAATGTTAATATATCAACAACTTATCTAGTGGAAACACCAATGTTAATATATCAACAACTTATCTAGTGGAAACACCAATGTTAATATATCAACAACTTATCTAGTGGAAACACCAATGTTAATATATCAACAACTTATCTAGTGGAAACACCAATGTTAATATATCAACAACTTATCTAGTGGAAACACCAATGTTAATATATCAACAACTTATCTAGTGGAAACACCAATGTTAATATATCAACAACTTATCTAGTGGAAACACCAATGTTAATATATCAACAACTTATCTGTTAGTGGAAACACCAATGTTAATATATCAACAACTTATCTAGTGGAAACACCAATGTTAATATATCAACAACTTATCTAGTGGAAACACCAATGTTAATATATCAACAACTTATCTAGTGGAAACACCAATGTTAATATATCAAAAACTTATGTGGTGCAAACACCAATGTTAATATATCAACAACTTATCTAGTGGAAACACCAATGTGGAAACACCAATGTTAATATATCAACAACTTATCTAGTGGAAACACCAATGTTAATATATCAACAACTTATCTAGTGGAAACACCAATGTTAATATATCAACAACTTATCTAGTGGAAACACCAATGTTAATATATCAACAACTTATCTAGTGGAAACACCAATGTTAATATATCAACAACTTATCTAGTGGAAACACCAATGTTAATATATCAACAACTTATCTAGTGGAAACACCAATGTTAATATATCAACAACTTATCTAGTGGAAACACCAATGTTAATATATCAACAACTTATCTAGTGGAAACACCAATGTTAATATATCAACAACTTATCTAGTGGAAACACCAATGTTAATATATCAACAACTTATCTAGTGGAAACACCAATGTTAATATATCAACAACTTATCTAGTGGAAACACCAATGTTAATATATCAACAACTTATCTAGTGGAAACACCAATGTTAATATATCAACAACTTATCTAGTGGAAACACCAATGTTAATATATCAACAACTTATCTAGTGGAAACACCAATGTTAATATATCAACAACTTATCTAGTGGAAACACCAATGTTAATATATCAACAACTTATCTAGTGGAAACACCAATGTTAATATATCAACAACTTATCTAGTGGAAACACCAATGTTAATATATCAACAACTTATCTAGTGGAAACACCAATGTTAATATATCAACAACTTATCTAGTGGAAACACCAATGTTAATATATCAACAACTTATCTAGTGGAAACACCAATGTTAATATATCAACAACTTATCTAGTGGAAACACCAATGTTAATATATCAACAACTTATCTAGTGGAAACACCAATGTTAATATATCAACAACTTATCTAGTGGAAACACCAATGTTAATATATCAACAACTTATCTAGTGGAAACACCAATGTTAATATATCAACAACTTATCTAGTGGAAACACCAATGTTAATATATCAACAACTTATCTAGTGGAAACACCAATGTTAATATATCAACAACTTATCTAGTGGAAACACCAATGTTAATATATCAACAACTTATCTAGTGGAAACACCAATGTTAATATATCAACAACTTATCTAGTGGAAACACCAATGTTAATATATCAACAACTTATCTAGTGGAAACACCAATGTTAATATATCAACAACTTATCTAGTGGAAACACCAATGTTAATATATCAACAACTTATCTAGTGGAAACACCAATGTTAATATATCAACAACTTATCTAGTGGAAACACCAATGTTAATATATCAACAACTTATCTAGTGGAAACACCAATGTTAATATATCAACAACTTATCTAGTGGAAACACCAATGTTAATATATCAACAACTTATCTAGTGGAAACACCAATGTTAATATATCAACAACTTATCTAGTGGAAACACCAATGTTAATATATCAACAACTTATCTAGTGGAAACACCAATGTTAATATATCAACAACTTATCTAGTGGAAACACCAATGTTAATATATCAACAACTTATCTAGTGGAAACACCAATGTTAATATATCAACAACTTATCTAGTGGAAACACCAATGTTAATATATCAACAACTTATCTAGTGGAAACACCAATGTTAATATATCAACAACTTATCTAGTGGAAACACCAATGTTAATATATCAACAACTTATCTAGTGGAAACACCAATGTTAATATATCAACAACTTATCTGTTAATATATCAACAACTTATCTAGTGGAAACAAATGTTAATATATCAACAAATTATCTAGTGGAAACACCAATGTTAATATATCAACAACTTATCTAGTGGAAACACCAATGTTAATATATCAACAACTTATCTAGTGGAAACACCAATGTTAATATATCAACAACTTATCTAGTGGAAACACCAATGTTAATATATCAACAACTTATCTAGTGGAAACACCAATGTTAATATATCAACAACTTATCTAGTGGAAACACCAATGTTAATATATCAACAACTTATCTAGTGGAAACACCAATGTTAATATATCAACAACTTATCTAGTGGAAACACCAATGTTAATATATCAACAACTTATCTAGTGGAAACACCAATGTTAATATATCAACAACTTATCTAGTGGAAACACCAATGTTAATATATCAACAACTTATCTAGTGGAAACACCAATGTTAATATATCAACAACTTATCTAGTGGAAACACCAATGTTAATATATCAACAACTTATCTAGTGGAAACACCAATGTTAATATATCAACAACTTATCTAGTGGAAACACCAATGTTAATATATCAACAACTTATCTAGTGGAAACACCAATGTTAATATATCAACAACTTATCTAGTGGAAACACCAATGTTAATATATCAACAACTTATCTAGTGGAAACACCAATGTTAATATATCAACAACTTATCTAGTGGAAACACCAATGTTAATATATCAACAACTTATCTAGTGGAAACACCAATGTTAATATATCAACAACTTATCTAGTGGAAACACCAATGTTAATATATCAACAACTTATCTAGTGGAAACACCAATGTTAATATATCAACAACTTATCTAGTGGAAACACCAATGTTAATATATCAACAACTTATCTAGTGGAAACACCAATGTTAATATATCAACAACTTATCTAGTGGAAACACCAATGTTAATATATCAACAACTTATCTAGTGGAAACACCAATGTTAATATATCAACAACTTATCTAGTGGAAACACCAATGTTAATATATCAACAACTTATCTAGTGGAAACACCAATGTTAATATATCAACAACTTATCTAGTGGAAACACCAATGTTAATATATCAACAACTTATCTAGTGGAAACACCAATGTTAATATATCAACAACTTATCTAGTGGAAACACCAATGTTAATATATCAACAACTTATCTAGTGGAAACACCAATGTTAATATATCAACAACTTATCTAGTGGAAACACCAATGTTAATATATCAACAACTTATCTAGTGGAAACACCAATGTTAATATATCAACAACTTATCTAGTGGAAACACCAATGTTAATATATCAACAACTTATCTAGTGGAAACACCAATGTTAATATATCAACAACTTATCTAGTGGAAACACCAATGTTAATATATCAACAACTTATCTAGTGGAAACACCAATGTTAATATATCAACAACTTATCTAGTGGAAACACCAATGTTAATATATCAACAACTTATCTAGTGGAAACACCAATGTTAATATATCAACAACTTATCTAGTGGAAACACCAATGTTAATATATCAACAACTTATCTAGTGGAAACACCAATGTTAATATATCAACAACTTATCTAGTGGAAACACCAATGTTAATATATCAACAACTTATCTAGTGGAAACACCAATGTTAATATATCAACAACTTATCTAGTGGAAACACCAATGTTAATATATCAACAACTTATCTAGTGGAAACACCAATGTTAATATATCAACAACTTATCTAGTATATATATCAACAACTTATCTAGTAGTGGAAACACCAATGTTAATATATCAACAACTTATCTAGTGGAAACACCAATGTTAATATATCAACAACTTATCTAGTGGAAACACCAATGTTAATATATCAACAACTTATCTAGTGGAAACACCAATGTTAATATATCAACAACTTATCTAGTGGAAACACCAATGTTAATATATCAACAACTTATCTAGTGGAAACACCAATGTTAATATATCAACAACTTATCTAGTGGAAACACCAATGTTAATATATCAACAACTTATCTAGTGGAAACACCAATGTTAATATATCAACAACTTATCTAGTGGAAACACCAATGTTAATATATCAACAACTTATCTAGTGGAAACACCAATGTTAATATATCAACAACTTATCTAGTGGAAACACCAATGTTAATATATCAACAACTTATCTAGTGGAAACACCAATGTTAATATATCAACAACTTATCTAGTGGAAACACCAATGTTAATATATCAACAACTTATCTAGTGGAAACACCAATGTTAATATATCAACAACTTATCTAGTGGAAACACCAATGTTAATATATCAACAACTTATCTAGTGGAAACACCAATGTTAATATATCAACAACTTATCTAGTGGAAACACCAATGTTAATATATCAACAACTTATCTAGTGGAAACACCAATGTTAATATATCAACAACTTATCTAGTGGAAACACCAATGTTAATATATCAACAACTTATCTAGTGGAAACACCAATGTTAATATATCAACAACTTATCTAGTGGAAACACCAATGTTAATATATCAACAACTTATCTAGTGGAAACACCAATGTTAATATATCAACAACTTATCTAGTGGAAACACCAATGTTAATATATCAACAACTTATCTAGTGGAAACACCAATGTTAATATATCAACAACTTATCTAGTGGAAACACCAATGTTAATATATCAACAACTTATCTAGTGGAAACACCAATGTTAATATATCAACAACTTATCTAGTGGAAACACCAATGTTAATATATCAACAACTTATCTAGTGGAAACACCAATGTTAATATATCAACAACTTATCTAGTGGAAACACCAATGTTAATATATCAACAACTTATCTAGTGGAAACACCAATGTTAATATATCAACAACTTATCTAGTGGAAACACCAATGTTAATATATCAACAACTTATCTAGTGGAAACACCAATGTTATATATCAACAACTTATCTAAAACAACAACAACTTATCTAGTGGAAACACCAATGTTAATATATCAACAACTTATCTAGTGGAAACACCAATGTTAATATATCAACAACTTATCTAGTGGAAACACCAATGTTAATATATCAACAACTTATCTAGTGGAAACACCAATGTTAATATATCAACAACTTATCTAGTGGAAACACCAATGTTAATATATCAACAACTTATCTAGTGGAAACACCAATGTTAATATATCAACAACTTATCTAGTGGAAACACCAATGTTAATATATCAACAACTTATCTAGTGGAAACACCAATGTTAATATATCAACAACTTATCTAGTGGAAACACCAATGTTAATATATCAACAACTTATCTAGTGAAACACCAATGTTAATATATCAACAACTTATCTAGTGGAAACACCAATGTTAATATATCAACAACTTATCTAGTGGAAACACCAATGTTAATATATCAACAACTTATCTAGTGGAAACACCAATGTTAATATATCAACAACTTATCTAGTGGAAACACCAATGTTAATATATCAACAACTTATCTAGTGGAAACACCAATGTTAATATATCAACAACTTATCTAGTGGAAACACCAATGTTAATATATCAACAACTTATCTAGTGGAAACACCAATGTTAATATATCAACAACTTATCTAGTGGAAACACCAATGTTAATATATCAACAACTTATCTAGTGGAAACACCAATGTTAATATATCAACAACTTATCTAGTGGAAACACCAATGTTAATATATCAACAACTTATCTAGTGGAAACACCAATGTTAATATATCAACAACTTATCTAGTGGAAACACCAATGTTAATATATCAACAACTTATCTAGTGGAAACACCAATGTTAATATATCAACAACTTATCTAGTGGAAACACCAATGTTAATATATCAACAACTTATCTAGTGGAAACACCAATGTTAATATATCAACAACTTATCTAGTGGAAACACCAATGTTAATATATCAACAACTTATCTAGTGGAAACACCAATGTTAATATATCAACAACTTATCTAGTGGAAACACCAATGTTAATATATCAACAACTTATCTAGTGGAAACACCAATGTTAATATATCAACAACTTATCTAGTGGAAACACCAATGTTAATATATCAACAACTTATCTAGTGGAAACACCAATGTTAATATATCAACAACTTATCTAGTGGAAACACCAATGTTAATATATCAACAACTTATCTAGTGGAAACACCAATGTTAATATATCAACAACTTATCTAGTGGAAACACCAATGTTAATATATCAACAACTTATCTAGTGGAAACACCAATGTTAATATATCAACAACTTATCTAGTGGAAACACCAATGTTAATATATCAACAACTTATCTAGTGGAAACACCAATGTTAATATATCAACAACTTATCTAGTGGAAACACCAATGTTAATATATCAACAACTTATCTAGTGGAAACACCAATGTTAATATATCAACAACTTATCTAGTGGAAACACCAATGTTAATATATCAACAACTTATCTAGTGGAAACACCAATGTTAATATATCAACAACTTATCTAGTGGAAACACCAATGTTAATATATCAACAACTTATCTAGTGGAAACACCAATGTTAATATATCAACAACTTATCTAGTGGAAACACCAATGTTAATATATCAACAACTTATCTAGTGGAAACACCAATGTTAATATATCAACAACTTATCTAGTGGAAACACCAATGTTAATATATCAACAACTTATCTAGTGGAAACACCAATGTTAATATATCAACAACTTATCTAGTGGAAACACCAATGTTAATATATCAACAACTTATCTAGTGGAAACACCAATGTTAATATATCAACAACTTATCTAGTGGAAACACCAATGTTAATATATCAACAACTTATCTAGTGGAAACACCAATGTTAATATATCAACAACTTATCTAGTGGAAACACCAATGTTAATATATCAACAACTTATCTAGTGGAAACACCAATGTTAATATATCAACAACTTATCTAGTGGAAACACCAATGTTAATATATCAACAACTTATCTAGTGGAAACACCAATGTTAATATATCAACAACTTATCTAGTGGAAACACCAATGTTAATATATCAACAACTTATCTAGTGGAAACACCAATGTTAATATATCAACAACTTATCTAGTGGAAACACCAATGTTAATATATCAACAACTTATCTAGTGGAAACACCAATGTTAATATATCAACAACTTATCTAGTGGAAACACCAATGTTAATATATCAACAACTTATCTAGTGGAAACACCAATGTTAATATATCAACAACTTATCTAGTGGAAACACCAATGTTAATATATCAACAACTTATCTAGTGGAAACACCAATGTTAATATATCAACAACTTATCTAGTGGAAACACCAATGTTAATATATCAACAACTTATCTAGTGGAAACACCAATGTTAATATATCAACAACTTATCTAGTGGAAACACCAATGTTAATATATCAACAACTTATCTAGTGGAAACACCAATGTTAATATATCAACAACTTATCTAGTGGAAACACCAATGTTAATATATCAACAACTTATCTAGTGGAAACACCAATGTTAATATATCAACAACTTATCTAGTGGAAACACCAATGTTAATATATCAACAACTTATCTAGTGGAAACACCAATGTTAATATATCAACAACTTATCTAGTGGAAACACCAATGTTAATATATCAACAACTTATCTAGTGGAAACACCAATGTTAATATATCAACAACTTATCTAGTGGAAACACCAATGTTAATATATCAACAACTTATCTAGTGGAAACACCAATGTTAATATATCAACAACTTATCTAGTGGAAACACCAATGTTAATATATCAACAACTTATCTAGTGGAAACACCAATGTTAATATATCAACAACTTATCTAGTGGAAACACCAATGTTAATATATCAACAACTTATCTAGTGGAAACACCAATGTTAATATATCAACAACTTATCTAGTGGAAACACCAATGTTAATATATCAACAACTTATCTAGTGGAAACACCAATGTTAATATATCAACAACTTATCTAGTGGAAACACCAATGTTAATATATCAACAACTTATCTAGTGGAAACACCAATGTTAATATATCAACAACTTATCTAGTGGAAACACCAATGTTAATATATCAACAACTTATCTAGTGGAAACACCAATGTTAATATATCAACAACTTATCTAGTGGAAACACCAATGTTAATATATCAACAACTTATCTAGTGGAAACACCAATGTTAATATATCAACAACTTATCTAGTGGAAACACCAATGTTAATATATCAACAACTTATCTAGTGGAAACACCAATGTTAATATATCAACAACTTATCTAGTGGAAACACCAATGTTAATATATCAACAACTTATCTAGTGGAAACACCAATGTTAATATATCAACTACTAGTCTAGTGGAAACACCAATGTTAATATATCAACAACTTATCTAGTGGAAACACCAATGTTAATATATCAACAACTTATCTAGTGGAAACACCAATGTTAATATATCAACAACTTATCTAGTGGAAACACCAATGTTAATATATCAACAACTTATCTAGTGGAAACACCAATGTTAATATATCAACAACTTATCTAGTGGAAACACCAATGTTAATATATCAACAACTTATCTAGTGGAAACACCAATGTTAATATATCAACAACTTATCTAGTGGAAACACCAATGTTAATATATCAACAACTTATCTAGTGGAAACACCAATGTTAATATATCAACAACTTATCTAGTGGAAACACCAATGTTAATATATCAACAACTTATCTAGTGGAAACACCAATGTTAATATATCAACAACTTATCTAGTGGAAACACCAATGTTAATATATCAACAACTTATCTAGTGGAAACACCAATGTTAATATATCAACAACTTATCTAGTGGAAACACCAATGTTAATATATCAACAACTTATCTAGTGGAAACACCAATGTTAATATATCAACAACTTATCTAGTGGAAACACCAATGTTAATATATCAACAACTTATCTAGTGGAAACACCAATGTTAATATATCAACAACTTATCTAGTGGAAACACCAATGTTAATATATCAACAACTTATCTAGTGGAAACACCAATGTTAATATATCAACAACTTATCTAGTGGAAACACCAATGTTAATATATCAACAACTTATCTAGTGGAAACACCAATGTTAATATATCAACAACTTATCTAGTGGAAACACCAATGTTAATATATCAACAACTTATCTAGTGGAAACACCAATGTTAATATATCAACAACTTATCTAGTGGAAACACCAATGTTAATATATCAACAACTTATCTAGTGGAAACACCAATGTTAATATATCAACAACTTATCTAGTGGAAACACCAATGTTAATATATCAACAACTTATCTAGTGGAAACACCAATGTTAATATATCAACAACTTATCTAGTGGAAACACCAATGTTAATATATCAACAACTTATCTAGTGGAAACACCAATGTTAATATATCAACAACTTATCTAGTGGAAACACCAATGTTAATATATCAACAACTTATCTAGTGGAAACACCAATGTTAATATATCAACAACTTATCTAGTGGAAACACCAATGTTAATATATCAACAACTTATCTAGTGGAAACACCAATGTTAATATATCAACAACTTATCTAGTGGAAACACCAATGTTAATATATCAACAACTTATCTAGTGGAAACACCAATGTTAATATATCAACAACTTATCTAGTGGAAACACCAATGTTAATATATCAACAACTTATCACCAATGTTAATATATCAACAACTTATCTAGTGGAAACACCAATGTTAATATATCAACAACTTATCTAGTGGAAACACCAATGTTAATATATCAACAACTTATCTAGTGGAAACACCAATGTTAATATATCAACAACTTATCTAGTGGAAACACCAATGTTAATATATCAACAACTTATCTAGTGGAAACACCAATGTTAATATATCAACAACTTATCTAGTGGAAACACCAATGTTAATATATCAAACACCAATGTTACTTATCTAGTGGAAACACCAATGTTAATATATCAACAACTTATCTAGTGGAAACACCAATGTTAATATATCAACAACTTATCTAGTGGAAACACCAATGTTAATATATCAACAACTTATCTAGTGGAAACACCAATGTTAATATATCAACAACTTATCTAGTGGAAACACCAATGTTAATATATCAACAACTTATCTAGTGGAAACACCAATGTTAATATATCAACAACTTATCTAGTGGAAACAACTTATCTAGTGGAAACACCAATGTTAATATATCAACAACTTATCTAGTGGAAACACCAATGTTAATATATCAACAACTTATCTAGTGGAAACACCAATGTTAATATATCAACAACTTATCTAGTGGAAACACCAATGTTAATATATCAACAACTTATCTAGTGGAAACACCAATGTTAATATATCAACAACTTATCTAGTGGAAACACCAATGTTAATATATCAACAACTTATCTAGTGGAAACACCAATGTTAATATATCAACAACTTATCTAGTGGAAACACCAATGTTAATATATCAACAACTTATCTAGTGGAAACACCAATGTTAATATATCAACAACTTATCTAGTGGAAACACCAATGTTAATATATCAACAACTTATCTAGTGGAAACACCAATGTTAATATATCAACAACTTATCTAGTGGAAACACCAATGTTAATATATCAACAACTTATCTAGTGGAAACACCAATGTTAATATATCAACAACTTATCTAGTGGAAACACCAATGTTAATATATCAACAACTTATCTAGTGGAAACACCAATGTTAATATATCAACAACTTATCTAGTGGAAACACCAATGTTAATATATCAACAACTTATCTAGTGGAAACACCAATGTTAATATATCAACAACTTATCTAGTGGAAACACCAATGTTAATATATCAACAACTTATCTAGTGGAAACACCAATGTTAATATATCAACAACTTATCTAGTGGAAACACCAATGTTAATATATCAACAACTTATCTAGTGGAAACACCAATGTTAATATATCAACAACTTATCTAGTGGAAACACCAATGTTAATATATCAACAACTTATCTAGTGGAAACACCAATGTTAATATATCAACAACTTATCTAGTGGAAACACCAATGTTAATATATCAACAACTTATCTAGTGGAAACACCAATGTTAATATATCAACAACTTATCTAGTGGAAACACCAATGTTAATATATCAACAACTTATCTAGTGGAAACACCAATGTTAATATATCAACAACTTATCTAGTGGAAACACCAATGTTAATATATCAACAACTTATCTAGTGGAAACACCAATGTTAATATATCAACAACTTATCTAGTGGAAACACCAATGTTAATATATCAACAACTTATCTAGTGGAAACACCAATGTTAATATATCAACAACTTATCTAGTGAAAACACCAATGTTAATATATCAACAACTTATCTAGTGGAAACACCAATGTTAATATATCAACAACTTATCTAGTGGAAACACCAATGTTAATATATCAACAACTTATCTACTGGAAACACCAATGTTAATATATCAACAACTTATCTAGTGGAAACACCAATGTTAATATATCAACAACTTATCTAGTGGAAACACCAATGTTAATATATCAACAACTTATCTAGTGGAAACACCAATGTTAATATATCAACAACTTATCTAGTGGAAACACCAATGTTAATATATCAACAACTTATCTAGTGGAAACACCAATGTTAATATATCAACAACTTATCTAGTGGAAACACCAATGTTAATATATCAACAACTTATCTAGTGGAAACACCAATGTTAATATATCAACAACTTATCTAGTGGAAACACCAATGTTAATATATCAACAACTTATCTAGTGGAAACACCAATGTTAATATATCAACAACTTATCTAGTGGAAACACCAATGTTAATATATCAACAACTTATCTAGTGGAAACACCAATGTTAATATATCAACAACTTATCTAGTGGAAACACCAATGTTAATATATCAACAACTTATCTAGTGGAAACACCAATGTTAATATATCAACAACTTATCTAGTGGAAACACCAATGTTAATATATCAACAACTTATCTAGTGGAAACACCAATGTTAATATATCAACAACTTATCTAGTGGAAACACCAATGTTAATATATCAACAACTTATCTAGTGGAAACACCAATGTTAATATATCAACAACTTATCTAGTGGAAACACCAATGTTAATATATCAACAACTTATCTAGTGGAAACACCAATGTTAATATATCAACAACTTATCTAGTGGAAACACCAATGTTAATATATCAACAACTTATCTAGTGGAAACACCAATGTTAATATATCAACAACTTATCTAGTGGAAACACCAATGTTAATATATCAACAACTTATCTAGTGGAAACACCAATGTTAATATATCAACAACTTATCTAGTGGAAACACCAATGTTATATATCAACAACTTATCTAGTGGAAACACCAATGTTAATATATCAACAACTTATCTAGTGGAAACACCAATGTTAATATATCAACAACTTATCTAGTGGAAACACCAATGTTAATATATCAACAACTTATCTAGTGGAAACACCAATGTTAATATATCAACAACTTATCTAGTGGAAACACCAATGTTAATATATCAACAACTTATCTAGTGGAAACACCAATGTTAATATATCAACAACTTATCTAGTGGAAACACCAATGTTAATATATCAACAACTTATCTAGTGGAAACACCAATGTTAATATATCAACAACTTATCTAGTGGAAACACCAATGTTAATATATCAACAACTTATCTAGTGGAAACACCAATGTTAATATATCAACAACTTATCTATCTAGTGGAAACACCAATGTTAATATATCAACAACTTATCTAGTGGAAACACCAATGTTAATATATCAACAACTTATCTAGTGGAAACACCAATGTTAATATATCAACAACTTATCTAGTGGAAACACCAATGTTAATATATCAACAACTTATCTAGTGGAAACACCAATGTTAATATATCAACAACTTATCTAGTGGAAACACCAATGTTAATATATCAACAACTTATCTAGTGGAAACACCAATGTTAATATATCAACAACTTATCTAGTGGAAACACCAATGTTAATATATCAACAACTATGGAAACACCAATGTTAATATATCAACAACTTATCTAGTGGAAACACCAATGTTAATATATCAACAACTTATCTAGTGGAAACACCAATGTTAATATATCAACAACTTATCTAGTGGAAACACCAATGTTAATATATCAACAACTTATCTAGTGGAAACACCAATGTTAATATATCAACAACTTATCTAGTGGAAACACCAATGTTATATATCAACAACTTATCTAGTGGAAACACCAATGTTAATATATCAACAACTTATCTAGTGGAAACACCAATGTTAATATATCAACAACTTATCTAGTGGAAACACCAATGTTAATATATCAACAACTTATCTAGTGGAAACACCAATGTTAATATATCAACAACTTATCTAGTGGAAACACCAATGTTAATATATCAACAACTTATCTAGTGGAAACACCAATGTTAATATATCAACAACTTATCTAGTGGAAACACCAATGTTAATATATCAACAACTTATCTAGTGGAAACACCAATGTTAATATATCAACAACTTATCTAGTGGAAACACCAATGTTAATATATCAACAACTTATCTAGTGGAAACACCAATGTTAATATATCAACAACTTATCTAGTGGAAACACCAATGTTAATATATCAACAACTTATCTAGTGGAAACACCAATGTTAATATATCAACAACTTATCTAGTGGAAACACCAATGTTAATATATCAACAACTTATCTAGTGGAAACACCAATGTTAATATATCAACAACTTATCTAGTGGAAACACCAATGTTAATATATCAACAACTTATCTAGTGGAAACACCAATGTTAATATATCAACAACTTATCTAGTGGAAACACCAATGTTAATATATCAACAACTTATCTAGTGGAAACACCAATGTTAATATATCAACAACTTATCTAGTGGAAACACCAATGTTAATATATCAACAACTTATCTAGTGGAAACACCAATGTTAATATATCAACAACTAGTCTAATGGAAACACCAATGTTAATATATCAACAACTTATCTAGTGGAAACACCAATGTTAATATATCAACAACTTATCTGTTAATATATCAACAACTTATCTGTGAAACACCAATGTTAATATATCAACAACTTATCTAGTGGAAACACCAATGTTAATATATCAACAACTTATCTAGTGGAAACACCAATGTTAATATATCAACAACTTATCTAGTGGAAACACCAATGTTAATATATCAACAACTTATCTAGTGGAAACACCAATGTTAATATATCAACAACTTATCTAGTGGAAACACCAATGTTAATATATCAACAACTTATCTAGTGGAAACACCAATGTTAATATATCAACAACTTATCTAGTGGAAACACCAATGTTAATATATCAACAACTTATCTAGTGGAAACACCAATGTTAATATATCAACAACTTATCTAGTGGAAACACCAATGTTAATATATCAACAACTTATCTAGTGGAAACACCAATGTTAATATATCAACAACTTATCTAGTGGAAACACCAATGTTAATATATCAACAACTTATCTAGTGGAAACACCAATGTTAATATATCAACAACTTATCTAGTGGAAACACCAATGTTAATATATCAACAACTTATCTAGTGGAAACACCAATGTTAATATATCAACAACTTATCTAGTGGAAACACCAATGTTAATATATCAACAACTTATCTAGTGGAAACACCAATGTTAATATATCAACAACTTATCTAGTGGAAACACCAATGTTAATATATCAACAACTTATCTAGTGGAAACACCAATGTTAATATATCAACAACTTATCTAGTGGAAACACCAATGTTAATATATCAACAACTTATCTAGTGGAAACACACAATGTTAATATATCAACAACTTATCTAGTGGAAACACCAATGTTAATGTATCAAAAACTTATCTAATGGAAACACCAATGTTAATATATCAACAACTTATCTAGTGGAAACACCAATGTTAATATATCAACAACTTATCTAGTGGAAACACCAATGTTAATATATCAACAACTTATCTAGTGGAAACACCAATGTTAATATATCAACAACTTATCTAGTGGAAACACCAATGTTAATATATCAACAACTTATCTAGTGGAAACACCAATGTTAATATATCAACAACTTATCTAGTGGAAACACCAATGTTAATATATCAACAACTTATCTAGTGGAAACACCAATGTTAATATATCAAACAACTTATCTAGTGGAAACACCAATGTTAATATATCAACAACTTATCTAGTGGAAACACCAATGTTAATATATCAACAACTTATCTAGTGGAAACACCAATGTTAATATATCAACAACTTATCTAGTGGAAACACCAATGTTAATATATCAACAACTTATCTAGTGGAAACACCAATGTTAATATATCAACAACTTATCTAGTGGAAACACCAATGTTAATATATCAACAACTTATCTAGTGGAAACACCAATGTTAATATATCAACAACTTATCTAGTGGAAACACCAATGTTAATATATCAACAACTTATCTAGTGGAAACACCAATGTTAATATATCAACAACTTATCTAGTGGAAACACCAATGTTAATATATCAACAACTTATCTAGTGGAAACACCAATGTTAATATATCAACAACTTATCTAGTGGAAACACCAATGTTAATATATCAACAACTTATCTAGTGGAAACACCAATGTTAATATATCAACAACTTATCTAGTGGAAACACCAATGTTAATATATCAACAACTTATCTAGTGGAAACACCAATGTTAATATATCAACAACTTATCTAGTGGAAACCAATGTTAATATATCAACAACTTATCTAGTGGAAACACCAATGTTAATATATCAACAACTTATCTAGTGGAAACACCAATGTTAATATATCAACAACTTATCTAGTGGAAACACCAATGTTAATATATCAACAACTTATCTAGTGGAAACACCAATGTTAATATATCAACAACTTATCTAGTGGAAACACCAATGTTAATATATCAACAACTTATCTAGTGGAAACACCAATGTTAATATATCAACAACTTATCTAGTGGAAACACCAATGTTAATATATCAACAACTTATCTAGTGGAAACACCAATGTTAATATATCAACAACTTATCTAGTGGAAACACCAATGTTAATATATCAACAACTTATCTAGTGGAAACACCAATGTTAATATATCAACAACTTATCTAGTGGAAACACCAATGTTAATATATCAACAACTTATCTAGTGGAAACACCAATGTTAATATATCAACAACTTATCTAGTGGAAACACCAATGTTAATATATCAACAACTTATCTAGTGGAAACACCAATGTTAATATATCAACAACTTATCTAGTGGAAACACCAATGTTAATATATCAACAACTTATCTAGTGGAAACACCAATGTTAATATATCAACAACTTATCTAGTGGAAACACCAATGTTAATATATCAACAACTTATCTAGTGGAAACACCAATGTTAATATATCAACAACTTATCTAGTGGAAACACCAATGTTAATATATCAACAACTTATCTAGTGGAAACACCAATGTTAATATATCAACAACTTATCTAGTGGAAACACCAATGTTAATATATCAACAACTTATCTAGTGGAAACACCAATGTTAATATATCAACAACTTATCTAGTGGAAACACCAATGTTAATATATCAACAACTTATCTAGTGGAAACACCAATGTTAATATATCAACAACTTATCTAGTGGAAACACCAATGTTAATATATCAACAACTTATCTAGTGGAAACACCAATGTTAATATATCAACAACTTATCTAGTGGAAACACCAATGTTAATATATCAACAACTTATCTAGTGGAAACACCAATGTTAATATATCAACAACTTATCTAGTGGAAACACCA
This sequence comes from Tachypleus tridentatus, assembly GCF_004210375.1. Taxonomy (NCBI): domain Eukaryota; kingdom Metazoa; phylum Arthropoda; class Merostomata; order Xiphosura; family Limulidae; genus Tachypleus; species Tachypleus tridentatus. The sequence goes on along the minus strand of NC_134825.1, from coordinate 11,046,953 downwards.
ATGTTAATATATCAACAACTTATCTAGTGGAAACACCAATGTTAATATATCAACAACTTATCTAGTGGAAACACCAATGTTAATATATCAACAACTTATCTAGTGGAAACACCAATGTTAATATATCAACAACTTATCTAGTGGAAACACCAATGTTAATATATCAACAACTTATCTAGTGGAAAACACCAATGTTAATATATCAACAACTTATCTAGTGGAAACACCAATGTTAATATATCAACAACTTATCTAGTGGAAACACCAATGTTAATATATCAACAACTTATCTAGTGGAAACACCAATGTTAATATATCAACAACTTATCTAGTGGAAACACCAATGTTAATATATCAACAACTTATCTAGTGGAAACACCAATGTTAATATATCAACAACTTATCTAGTGGAAACACCAATGTTAATATATCAACAACTTATCTAGTGGAAACACCAATGTTAATATATCAACAACTTATCTAGTGGAAACACCAATGTTAATATATCAACAACTTATCTAGTGGAAACACCAATGTTAATATATCAACAACTTATCTAGTGGAAACACCAATGTTAATATATCAACAACTTATCTAGTGGAAACATATATCAACAACTAATAATATCAACAACTTATCTAGTGGAAACACCAATGTTAATATATCAACAACTTATCTAGTGGAAACACCAATGTTAATATATCAACAACTTATCTAGTGGAAACACCAATGTTAATATATCAACAACTTATCTAGTGGAAACACCAATGTTAATATATCAACAACTTATCTAGTGGAAACACCAATGTTAATATATCAACAACTTATCTAGTGGAAACACCAATGTTAATATATCAACAACTGATCTTGTGTAAACACCAATGTTAATATATCAACAACTTATCTAGTGGAAACACCAATGTTAATATATCAACAACTTATCTAGTGGAAACACCAATGTTAATATATCAACAACTTATCTAGTGGAAACACCAATGTTAATATATCAACAACTTATCTAGTGGAAACACCAATGTTAATATATCAACAACTTATCTAGTGGAAACACCAATGTTAATATATCAACAACTTCTCTAGTGGAAACACTAATGTTAATATATAAACAACTTATCTAGTAGAAACACCAACGTTAATATATCAACAACTTATCTAGTGAAAACACCAATGTTAATATATCAACAACTTATCTAGTGGAAACACCAATGTTAATATATCAACAACTTATCTAGTGGAAACACCAATGATAATATATAAAGAACTTATCTAGAACAAACACCAATGTTAATATATCAACTACTTATGTTATGGAAACACCAATGTTAATATGTTAACAACTTATCTAGTGGAAACAGTAATGTTAATATATCAACAAATTATCTAGTGGAAACACCAATGTAAATATATCAAAAACTTATCTAACAGAAACACCAATGTTAATATATAAACAACTTATCTAAAACAAACACCAATGTTAATATATCAACAACTTATCTAGTGGAAACACCAATGTTAATATATCAACAACTTATCTAGTGGAAACACCAATGTTAATATATCAAAAACTTATCTAGTTGGAACACTAATGTTAATATACCAACAGCTTATCTAGTGGAAATACCAATGTTAATATATCAACAACTTATCTAGTGGAAACACCAATGTCAATATATCAAAAACTTATCTAGTGGAAACACCAATGTTAATATATCAACTACTAGTCTAGTGGAAACACCAATGTGTTATATATCAACAACTCATCTAGTCGAAACACCAATGTTAATATATCAACAACTTATCTAGTGAAAACACCAATGTAAATATATCAACAACTTATCTGGTGGAAACACCGATGTCAATATATCAACAACTTATCTAGTGGAAACACCAATGTTAATATATCAACAACTTATCTAGTGGGAACACCAATGTCAATATATCAACAACTTATCTAGTGGAAACACCAATGTTAGTATATAAACAACAGGTCGAAGAAGGTCGAAACGTTGTTCGCTCTTCTATGTAAAATATTTTCTCAGCCCAAACGAGCGGTTTTTGCATATAAATATCAACAACTTATCTAGTGGAAACACCAAAGTTAATATTTCAACAACTTATCTCGTACACCAATGTTAATATATCAACAACTTATCTTGTGGAAATAGCAAGGTTTCTGTATCAATAGTTTGTAATCTCTTCCTACTGTAGCACTGACCTTTAAGGAAGATAGTCGCTTGATATACTTATCCTAATGTTCCTTGTTGATGATAACCGTTTGATATACTTATCCTAATGTTGCTAATACATCATAATCTCTTGATATACTTATTATAATCTTTCTAGTACATGATAATCGTTTGATCCACTTATCCTAATGTTTCTGTAGAAAATATTAATTTGATATACTTATCCTAATGTTTTTATAGATGATAATACTTTCATATATTTATCCTGATGTTTGTATAAATGATAATAGTTGGATATAATTATCCTAATGTTTCTAGTAGTTCATAGTTGTTTGATACACTTATTTTCATTTTGTATAGATGATAATTGTTTGATACACCTATCCTAATGTTTTATAAATGTTAATCGTTTCATACATTTATCCTACTTTCTTTTGATGATAATATTTTGATACGCTTATACTACAGTTTCTGGTAAGTGACAATCGTTTGATATACTTATCCCAGTGGTTCTTAACCTGGGTCAATCGAACCTTAGTGGTTCGGCGGAGGTTAAGGCAAACACACTGTGTGTGTGTCCGTTCCGTTCACCCCACTCATACGATTCGTGACGTCATGCTCCACTTGGCTATCATTGACTGCGGCCGATCACGTCACATCACTTAGCCTTAATATCTTTGCTGCAGGGGACTTCGTGCGCTTAGCAGTCGACTTGTAACTGTAGTAATCGTGCGTCATTTGTGATTTTTTTTCCTAATCTTTCAATCCCTTTATACTACGTCGAGCAAATATAGAAAGTGGTCCGACGAATACGTACAATATGGATTCATGTGTATAAAAGAACATGATGGGAGTCAGCGTCCTCAATGCATGATTTGCAATGCTAAGTTGAGCAATTCTCGTCTCGCACCGGCAAAACTAAGAAAACACTCCCTAAAGCTGCATGGAGATGATAAATACAAGAACACAACGCTTGCTGAATTCAAGGTAAGCACATCTAGGTGCGATGAAAATGCTAGTCGTAAAAGGCGAAGCACTCATAAAACCAGCTGGATTGAAGATGGCGAATATCATGCTAAGAAAAGCTGCTGAAAATAAGTTATCCCAAGTTCCTCTTTCAAATGACACCATCAGCAGCAGAATAGATGACATGAGAGATGACATCTTGTCTCAAGTAATTGCAGATTTGATTTCAAGCCCAGCAAAATTCAGCCTTCAACTCGACGAGACCACCGACGTTTCCAATCTAAGCCAACTTGTATTCGTGCGCTATGTGAAGAATGACGAGATAAAAGAAGATTTTTTATTTTGTAAACCTCTTACAACAATAACTAAGGCAGCCGACGTGAAGAAACTTGTGGGTGACTTCTTCAGAGACAAAGATCTTTCGTGGGACACGGCTTCTGCAGTTTGTTCAGACGAATCTCCCGTCATGCTGGGATGAAAGCGTAGTTTTGGTGCGCTGGTGAAACCCAATACACCACACATCATTGTAACGCACTGTGTTCTGCACAGACATGCGTTGGCAACAAAACGTTGCCCTCAAAACTGGCAGAAGTATTAAAGATTGTAGTGGAATGTGTGAACTTTGTGCGAAATAGTGCCCTGAAGCACCGCATCTTCAAAGAGCTGTGTAATGAAATGGGCTCTGAATTCGAGGTACTTCTGTACCATTCTAATGTTCGGTGGTTATCCTGGGGAAAGGTGCTGAATCGTGTTTTTGCCATGCGTGTGGAATTAGCCCTGTTTTTGCGAGAGCACCAACATTGTAATGCAGATTGCTTCGAAAAATCTGAGTTCATTCTCATTTTGCGTACATGGCCGATGTCTTCAATTCTCTCAATCAACAGATGCAGGGCGGTGGAGTCAACATCATCGAAACGGAAAAAAAACCTGAAGGCTTTTCAAAAAATGCTACCGTTATGGAAACGACGAACAGAGAATGATAACTTCGCAAACTATCCCCTGCTGGACGACTGTGTAAGTAAGATCGAAGATGTGTCTGAAATCGGAGACATTTCTGTACCAGGGGAACTGAAGCAAGCAATTGCCATGCACTTAGATGAGCTCACAAAGTCTCTCGACGGATACTTCCCCACCAGAGAGTTATATCCAACATGGGTGAGACAGCCGTTCACGTTTAGTGTTGCAACAGCAGATGTCAATGATGAATATCTCAATGAAATCATTGAGCTTCAGCAGAGCCAGGTTCAACAGCAACTTTTCAGAACAACAACGCTCTCATAGTTTTGATGTCACCAAATCGTAGTGTACCCTCTTATAGCTAAGAAAGCCCTTGAAATACTCATATCATTTGTCACAACGTATCTTTGCGAGCAATCCTTTTCGAGGATGGTAAACATGAAAACAAAGAAAAGAAACAGACTTTGTTGTGAAAATGATATGAGAGTGGCACTTGCCAAGGTGAAGCCGCGCATTTCTGAACTTGTCTCTGAAAGGCAACAGCAAAAGTCACATTGATTTGCAGTAAATATTCATTGAGTTATTTTTTGTTTTTGTGTGTAATTCATGTTTTGTTCTTCGAACACAGTGATATTGTGTGCAACAGATGCATGGTTCATTTTGTGCACAAATAAAATGTCTTCTTATGTTTTGAATTTGAAAAAAAATCTTATTTTATTTTTCCAGTTACGAAAGGTTTAGTGAATACAAGTACAAAACTTCCGTGGATCAGTACCTCCAACAGGGTTAAGAACCACCGACTTATCCTAATGTTTATAGTAGAAGCAAATCGTTTGATATTCATATCCTAATGTTTCTAGTAGATATTTATCGTTAGATACCCTTATCCTAATATTTTAGTAGATGATAATCGTTTGATATACTTATCCTACTGTTTCTATAGATGATAATCGTTCCATATACTTATCCTACTGTTTCTATAGATGATAATCGTTCCATATACTTATCCTACTGTTTCTATAGATGATAACCATTTGATATACTTATCCTACTGTTTCTATAGATGATAATCGTTCCATATACTTATCCTACTGTTTCTATAGATGATAACCGTTTGATATGCTTATCCTACTGTTTCTATAGATGATAACCGTTTGATATACTTATCCTACTGTTTCTATAGATGATAACCGTTTGATATACTTATCCTACTGTTTCTATAGATGATAATCATTTGATATACTTATCCTACTGTTTCTATAGATGATAACCGTTTGATATATTTATCCTACTGTTTCTATAGATGATAATCGTTCCATATACTTATCCTACTGTTTCTATAGATGATAATCGCCATATACTTATCCTACTGTTTCTATAGATGATAATCGTTCCATATACTTATCCTACTGTTTCTATAGATGATAACCCTTTGATATACTTATCCTACTGTTTCTATAGATGATAATCGTTCCATATACTTATCCTACTCTTTCTATAGATGATAACCGTTTGATATACTTATCCTACTGTTTCTATAGATGATAACCGTTTGATATACTTATCCTACTGTTTCTATAGATGATAATCGTTCCATATACTTATCCTACTGTTTCTATAGATGATAATCGTTCCATATACTTATCCTACTGTTTCTATAGATGATAATCATTTGATATAATTATCCTACTGTTTCTATAGATGATAATCGTTCCATATACTTATCCTACTGTTTCTATAGATGATAACCGTTTGATATACTTATCCTATTGTTTATATAGATGATAATCGTTCCATATACTTATCCTACTGTTTCTATAGATGATAACCGTTTGATATATTTATCCTACTGTTTCTATAGATGATAATCGTTCCATACACTTATCCTACTGTTTCTATAGATGATAATCGCCATATACTTATCCTACTGTTTCTATAGATGATAATCGTTCCATATACTTATCCTACTGTTTCTATAGATGATAACCGTTTGATATACTTATCCTACTGTTTCTATAGATGATAATCGTTCCATATACTTATCCTACTGTTTCTATAGATGATAACCGTTTGATATGCTTATCCTACTGTTTCTATAGATGATAACCGTTTCATATACTTATCCTACTGTTTCTATAGATGATAACCGTTTGATATATTTATCCTACTGTTTCTATAGATGATAATCGTTCCATATACTTATCCTACTGTTTCTATAGATGATAACCGTTTGATATGCTTATCCTACTGTTTCTATAGATGATAATCGTTCCATATACTTATCCTACTGTTTCTATAGATGAAAACCGTTTGATATACTTATCCTACTGTTTCTATAGATGATAACCGTTTGATATACTTATCCTACTGTTTCTATAGATGATAATCGTTCCATATACTTATCCTACTGTTTCTATAGATGATAATCATTTGATATACTTATCCTACTGTTTCTATAGATGATAATCGTTCCATATACTTATCCTACTGTTTCTATAGATGATAACCGTTTGATATGCTTATCCTACTGTTTCTATAGATGATAACCGTTTGATATACTTATCCTACTGTTTCTATAGATGATAACCGTTTGATATATTTATCCTACTGTTTCTATAGATGATAATCGTTCCATATACTTATCCTACTGTTTCTATAGATGATAACCGTTTGATATGCTTATCCTACTGTTTCTATAGATGATAATCGTTCCATATACTTATCCTACTGTTTCTATAGATGATAACCGTTTGATATACTTATCCTACTGTTTCTATAGATGATAACCTTTTGATATACTTATCCTACTGTTTCTATAGATGATAATCATTTGATATACTTATCCTATTGTTTCTATAGATGATAATCGTTCCATATACTTATCCTGTTTCTATAGATGATAATCGTTCCATATACTTATCCTACTCTTTCTATAGATGACAATCGTTCCATATACTTATCCTACTCTTTCTATAGATGATAACCGTTTGATATACTTATCCTATTGTTTCTATAGATGATAATCGTTCCATATACTTATCCTACTCTTTCTATAGATGATAACCGTTTGATATACTTATCCTAATGCTTCTATAAATGATAATCGTTTCATATACTTATCCTAATCTTTCTATAGATGATAATCTCTTGAAATACTTATTTTAATGTTTCTTTTGATGATAATTGTTTCATATATTTATCCTGTTTCCATAAATGATAATCGTTTGATATACTTATCCTAATGTTTCTATAATTAATAATCGTTTGATACCCTAGTTTTGATTCTTCTATTAAACGATAAAGTGATGATACAGTTGATACTATTTTTTAGTATGTTATAACCTGTTGATACACTGGTTCTAACCTTTCTGTTAAGAGGTAATGTGTTCAAACATAATCCCTTATACTTTTGGTACATGATATTCCTTTGATATTTTGATATTTCTAGCAGATGATAAGTTGCTTGTATATACCAGTCCTACAATTTCTAGTGTATACTAATATGTAGATACACCAGTCCTGATAGTTTTAGTAAATCATAATGTGTTGATACACAACTCCTAATATTTGTAGTACAAGTTGAACTTGTGGTATTTCCAATATAAAATAATTCACCTGATAGTTTTAGTAAATCATAATGTGTTGATACACAACTCCTAATATTTGTAGTACAAGTTGAACTTGTGGTATTTCCAATATAAAATAATTCACCTGATAGTTTTGGTAAATCATAATGTGTTGATACACAACTCCTAATATTTGTAGTACAAGTTGAACTTGTGGTATTTCCAATATAAAATAATTCACCTGATAGTTTTAGTAAATCATAATGTGTTGATACACAACTCCTAATATTTGTAGTACAAGTTGAACTTGTGGTATTTCCAATATAAAATAATTCACCTGATAGTTTTAGTAAATCATAATGTGTTGATACACAACTCCTAATATTTGTAGTACAAGTTGAACTTGTGGTATTTCCAATATAAAATAATTCACCTGATAGTTTTAGTAAATCATAATGTGTTGATACACAACTCCTAATATTTGTAGTACAAGTTGAACTTGTGGTATTTCCAATATAAAATAATTCACCTGATAGTTTTAGTAAATCATAATGTGTTGATACACAACTCCTAATATTTGTAGTACAAGTTGAACTTGTGGTATTTCCAATATAAAATAATTCATTATTAACTGGTCCTAATATTTTTGGTAAATGTTAAATCGTTGATATACCAGTCGTGGAAAATCTAGTTGATACTAAATCTTAATATCTCACATCTTGGTCTTGTTTCAGTTGTGAGTTCAGTCATGTAGAAATATTTGTTATTAGCGTAATGTAATATTCCCCTTTATGTCAACCTACCGGTATCATGTAGAAATATTTGTTATTAGCGTGGTGTAATATTCCCCTTTATGTCAACCTACTGGTATCATGTAGAAATATTTGTTATTAGCGTGGTGTAATATTCCCCTTTATGTCAACCTACTGGTAGAGGAACAAAATATATGTGCACATGTGCAGCTCTCGGTTTGAAAACCACTAAACACATTCGGTTGACCTTTAGGTATAGATGCTGTTTTTCTGCGATTTAAAACTAACCACTTTTCTTAGTAGTATTTTTTGTAAACTTATCATTTTTGTTTACGTTATTTGTTTTAATTCAGTCGAAATTAAAAGAAACAAAAGAAGTCCGCCATTATAAAAAGTACCATTAACCTTATTACTGTTGTTAAACATACTGAATTTCATCTGTTCTGTACTAGCACTATCGAAATGTTGTATTAACCTTTATATTAACATCGTTTTATTATACCTCTTACTACCAGACGTGTCAACATGTTGTCTCGTATTGAGTAATTCTGTATTTTTTGGTTGTTAAACAAGTTACCAAACACGTTTACTCATTTTCTGTGTAAAATGTACATGATAATAATTCTTCGTAGTTATTAACTATTCATGAGTTGTTGTTTTCTCTACATCTTCGCGGGTTCGAATCCCCGTCAGATCAAAAATGATCGCGCTTTCAGCCGTGGGAGCGTTATGACGCGACGGTTAATCCCACTATTCGTTGATAAAACATCAGCCCAAGAGTTGGTGGTGGATGGTGATGACTAGCTGCCTTCCCTCTAGTTTTATACTGCTAAATTTGGGACGGCTAGCGCAGATAACCTTCGTGTAGCTTTGTATGAAATTAAAAACACGCAGACAAACAATGACTCCATTACCCTGAAAGTTTCTTTACAAATATATGTTCAGAAGTTCCTAACAATAACAAATAACAATGAACCAATTACACTGAAAGTGTCTTTACAAAGATGTCTTCAGAAGTTCCTAACAATTACAAATAACAATGAACAAATTACACTGAAAGTGTCTTCACAAAGATGTGTTCAGAAGTTCCTAACAATAACAAATAACAATGAACCAATTACACTGAAAGTGTCTTCACAAAGATGTGTTCAGAAGTTCCTAACAATAACAAATAACAATGAACCAATTACACTGAAAGAGTCTTCACAAAGATGTGTTCAGAAGTTCCTAACAATAACAAATAACAATGAACCAATTACACTGAAAGTGTCTTTACAAAGATGTGTTCAAAAGTTCTTAACAATAACAATGAACCAATTACACTAAAAGTGTCTTTACAAAGATGTGTTCAGAAGTTCCTAACAATAACAAATAACAATGAACCAATTACACTGAAAATGTCTTTACAAAGATGTGTTCAGAAGTTCCTAAAAATTACAAATAACAATGAACCAATTACACTTAAAGTGTCTTTACAAAGATGTCTTCAGAAGTTCCTAACAATAACAAATAACAATGAACCAATTACACTTAAAGTGTCTTTACAAAGATGTCTTCAGAAGTTCCTAACAATAACAATGAACCAATTACACTGAAAATGTCTTTACAAAGATGTGTTCAGAAGTTCCTAACAATAACAAATAACAATGAACCAATTACACTGAAAGTGTCTTTACAAAGATGTGTTCAGAAGTTCCTAACAATAACAATGAGCCACTTACACTGAAAGTTTCTTTAGAATGATGTGTTCAGAAGTTCCTAACAATAACAAATAACAATGAGCCAATTACACTGAGTGTTTCTTTACAAAGATGTGTTCAGAAGTTCCTAACAATAACAAATAACAATGAACCAATTACACTGAGTGTCTTTACAAAGATGTGTTCAGAAGTTCCTAACAATAACAAATAACAATGAGCCAATTACACTGAGTGTTTCTTTACAAAGATGTGTTCAGAAGTTCCTAACAATGACAAATAACAATGAACCAATTACACTGAAAGTGTCTTTATTAGTGACACTTTTGATTTCTACGTACAATAAATAGCTGAACTTCGCTAACAGTCTAGATATACAAACCTTGTTAATGCACTTGTGAATTAGCTAGATATACAACTGTACAATAAACTAACATATATTATAATAAAATAGAATTAAAACTAGGTGATTTTGTTACATTGCATGATAATATGAAATTAGTGTAACATAATCTATAAATACAGTTTTGGAAACACTGGCAGATATATATATATATAAATTGTTGGAAGGGGTTATATTAAACATCATAACTTTCCCTCGATATGAAAAACCTTTGAACGTCACTTGCTTTTCTTGAACAGGGTAAGGAGCTCCTGACTCCCCCACACAGATTGGTAATGATGTCAGTTGTGCACTAGTTAAGGGTATCCCAACAACCACATGGATGCATCCCTGGGCATCTTAAGTTGTTCAGTGCTTCAAATTATAAAAAGTGGAACAGTCGTCACAACTTTTAAATCACTGTTTTAACGGTGTTAGTCATTACCTAAACGTAATCTGAACCCAGACAATGTTTAAACTAATTCTCGAAAATTCGAGTTCTGTAATATGAAATAAATGACACATTTTCCCTAAACTGAAAGTCCTGATTTCTCATGATTTATGAATAGGAGAAACCCTTTAACTCATCAGGCGAGATGGTGGTTTGTAAATATTTTAAGTAGAAATTAATATTGGAAAGATCCACTTTTTGTTGTTGTTCCCCTATTGAGTTAAGCCTTTTGCTCACTTTATCAGATAAAGACGTCTTTGCCCATCATCTCGTTCTAAGATAGTTTGACTCAGTTTTAGATAGTTTATCATAATATAGTTGAGAAAGTTTGACATAGTCTGACACAGTTTAGGATATTCTATGAAAGGCTTCGTTATTTATAATTTTATAGAAATATAACATTTACATTAAAGAAGCGTCGCCAACACTACTTAGGCTTAAACTAAGAGTTTCCATAGCGATGATTTGAAAATTATTTTTAAAAGACTGTAAGAAGATCAAGCAAAACAGTAACGGTAGACGAACTAAAAACACGCACGTACTTTAAGTTTAATGTTATATCATTGTAGGTTTCAGTTTTTTATTTTAAAAAAACTGATCCAGTTTTCTCCTTTCTCGTTTACTTCCTTTGAATTTAAGAATTATCAAAAATTGGCCATGTCTGATGCTAAGAATGATAATAATATTTACCTTCGAGATGCTAACCCTAAGTCAAGGAAAAACTAAGCGTCTTGAAACCCTTTTCCTTTTATAATCAATAATTATAATAGGCTCACTTTGTGAGTCTTTCATGTTACACTAGCACCTTGAATAAGTACATTCGGCCAACGTTTTTACTTAAGTCCAGTTTTAAAACTGACGGTTGGAGTAGAAACTACGTCATCATTACGGGTTGACGTGCCCTCTATCTGTCCTGGCGCGACCTCTATACTTGCTACTGAGTCCTCTGGCGTCTTAGAAACCTCGGTAATTTCGTGGTCGTGGTCATGGTGAGGCTTGTGTTTGTGATGGAACGGCTGCAGAGAAAAACGACGATGGGTCACTTTCCGGCCACCCCTTCTCTTGGAAATGTGGGGATTATCTTTCCTCATAGTTTTGTTACGTAGTGCTTGTAGTTGAGTATAAACACGTCTCAATTCGGCCTAAGAACATGTTCAAGTCAGTAAGCTGAATGTGGTTAAAAACCTATAATTATAATTTCAGGATCTAATATTATTCCAAACAAAAATCTAACCATGAATATATTTATAAAAACGATGAAACCACAGGATTTAAAAACATTACACAAAACAAAGTATTTAAAGTAATTTATTTTTTTATGTTTTCTTCCATTGCAATAGGGCGATTAAAGATAATGAAATATATTTTAGAAAAATATTAGCCCTCCTCGTGCATAAGATTTAAAACTTCTATACAAATAAATCTTGTTTGGTTAACGTAATAATCTCTTACGTTTAACTAATTTGTAGTAAATATAAAGTACAGTTTCTTAAACATCAAACGGGCGATGCCAGTCTCACTTATTTATTCAAAATATCCAAGTAAAAGTGGTCTTCAAAACACTTACCTCGTCTCTATTCACTATTCTCTCCTTTGAGACTTAACATGAAACTTTTATTATTAAGCACTACATAGAATTAACAAAGAAAGTATATAATATACTCCACCCCTATTCAAACACTTTTATAACCCTTACCCCACATTTGTAGAACATAATCATATTATAATTATTATTCACAGGTAATGAACGTCTACTGAAATGAACCCCTTTCAAAGGGAGATAATATTCTATGGGAGGGTTAATTACTGATGGCACCTTGTGGAAATATGATTTCACTGCCCATGTAACTTCCAGCCCTCAAGCGATACCGCTCAATGAGGGGAAGGCAGGGGTATCCTTCGATCTAACCTTCACGCTGTGCCCTCAAGTGCTAACATCCTTCACGCTGTGCCCTCAAGTGCTAACATCCTTCACGTTGACTACTCAACTGCTGGAGTTGATCCGTGCGGTGTTCTGTACCCATTTGTGTCAACTCTAAATTACCATAATATTTTAGTCTTACTTTAACATATTTGACTAGTCTTTTTTCATATTTGTTGGAAGTTAAGCATAAAGCTACACAGAGGGAGCTATCCGTCCATCACGGTTATCGAAGGCTGCTTTCTAGTGTTGTAAGTCCGCAGACATACGCTGTGCCGCTGGAGGCGGTCTTTTGTAAGCAATGAAATAAAAGAACGGTTTTGGTTTGGTTTGTGTCGAATTTCGCGCAAAGCTACACGAGGGCTATATGCGCTAGCCGTCCCAAATTTAGCAGTGTAAGACTAAAGGGAAGGCAGCTAGTCATCAGTACCCACCGCCAACTCTTGGGCTACTCTTTTACTAACAAATAGTGGGATTGACTGTCACATTATAAAGCCCCAACGGCTGAAAGGACGAGCATGTTTGGTGCGACGGGGACTCGAGCCCGCGATCCTCAGATTACGAGTCGAACACCTTAACCCACCTGGCCATGCCGAGTATTGATCAAATGGAAGAACAAGAAAGTGGTTTATTAAAAGAGGTCAAGAAAAGGTAAAAAAACATTGGTTGAAATTGATAAATAAAATAATGTATATTTATCTCTGTGTAAGTACCTTCTGTTTAAATGCTTCACAGAAAAGAAGATGGTGGATATCGAAGGTTAAGATACCGTATGGCCATGTATATAATAAAAAGAAATTACCTTGATTATGAAATTATAACGAAAAACAACAAGTGAATGTTTATTGACTGATGCATGCGTCTGAGTTAACAGTATCAAATAAGATGTTCGTCATATTGTATGGATCACTTCAGTGGCACGTGACCTTTTTTCCCCAGTAAGTGACTTATCGGTGGCTTATTTTATACCTCCTGACAATGTGGATGACTTGTTTCCCAGCAAGTGGCCTTGTGGGTGACTTACTTTCCAGTAAGTTACTTTATAGGTGACTTGTTTCCTAACACGTGATCTATTTGGTTACTTGCTTCTCAGCACGTGACTTTCTCCTAAAAATGTGAACTAATTGTATTGTCACTCAGCATGTGATCCCATGTGCTCCACACTGGATAAGCAGATTGTCTGCGGATTCACATCGATAGAACCAAGCAGAACCCACTGTGTAGCTTTGTGCTTAATTCAAAACAGTCAATCCAACTCTAGGCGGGAACAACAACTTCTCAGATACACACTACACTGAAAACTCAACTAATACTGTATCAAGAATTACAGAGAATGAAATATTCATTTTGTTTATTTAATAAAAGATGTGACAACCACACCCAGACAACATGAACAACATCCTCTTAAGCCACATTACAACTAGCTGATGACGTTTCGTATGTTTTACACTTCATATTAGTTGATGTCGTTGCCCACCACCTAGCGGCATATTTTGAAAGTATTCATCACTCTAATGGTATTAAGCGGCGGCTTTTCACGTCCTCTGCCATTGGTAACGGAAGCTACTAACTTGTTTTATAATAACTATAGAAACGTCCTTACCCTAATATCTTCTGGATCCATATCTGTCAAGTTAATTTCCACTAAGTCAACTTCCCCGTTAGACATAATGGCTTCATGAAGCTTCAGAGAGTCTGGTACGTGGTCTTGTATGTCACAAGAGAGGTGTCGGTTGGGATCAGATGGTCTATGGTGGTACCACAGCTGTGAACGAATATGTAATTTTATCTTGCTTCAAATTTTTAGAATAATATGTTTTAGAATATAAACTAGTCTCGTGTATATTTAGTGTTAACTGCTTATGTTGGGATTGATATTGAAAAACTGAATACAAACTAGTTTCAAGTATATTTAGTGTAAACTCCTTGTTCTAAACTTGACACTGATAAGTTCAACACATCTAGTTTCGAGTATATTTAGTGTTAACTGCTTATCATAAACTTGACACTAAGTTCAACACAAACTAGTTTCAAGTATATTTAGTGTTAACTCCTTGTTCTAAACTTGACACTGATAAGTTGAGCACAAATGAGTTTCATGCATGTTTAGTGTTAACTGCTTATCCTAAACTTGATACTGATAAGTTCAACACAAATGAGTTTTATGCATGTTTAGTGTTAACGGCTTATCCTAAACTTGACACTGATAAGTTCAACACAAACTAGTTTCAAGTATATTTAGTGTTAGCTCCTTGTTCTAAACTTAACACTGATAAGTTCAACACAAACTAGTTTCAAGTATATTTAATGTTAACTCCTTGTTCTAAACTTGACAACTGATAAGTTCAACACAAACTAGTTTCAAGTATATTCAGTGTTAACTCCTTGTTCTAAACTTGACACTGATAAGTTCAACACAAACTAGTTTCAAGTATATTTAGTGTTAACTCCTTGTTCTAAACTTGACACTGATAAGTTCAACACAAACTGGTTTCAAGTATATATAGTGTTAACTCCTTGTTCTAAACTTGACACTGATAAGTTCAACACAAACTAGTTTCAAGTATATTTAGTGTTAGCTCCTTGTTCTAAACTTGACACTGATAAGTTCAACACAAACTAGTTTCAAGTATATTTAATGTTAACTGCTTATCCTAAACTTGATACTGATAAGTTGAACACAAATGAGTTTCATGCATGTTTAGTGTTAACTGCTTATCCTAAACTTGACACTGATAAGTTCAACACAAACTAGTTTCAAGTATATTTAGTGTTAACTCCTTGTTCTAAACTTGACACTGATAAGTTGAGCACAAATTAGTTTCATGCATGTTTAGTGTTAACTGCTTATCCTGAACTTGATACTGATAAGTTGAACATAAATTAGTTTCATGTATGTTTAGAGTTAACTGCTTATCCTAAACTTGATACTGGTAAGTTGAACACAAATTAGTTTCATGTATGTTTAGTGTTTACTGCTTCTCCCAAACTTGACACTGATAAGTTCAACACAAATGAGTTTTATGCATGTTTAGTGTTAACGGCTTATCCTAAACTTGACACTGATAAGTTCAACACAAACTAGTTTCAAGTATATTTAGTGTTAGCTCCTTGTTCTAAACTTAACACTGATAAGTTCAACACAAACTAGTTTCAAGTATATTTAATGTTAACTCCTTGTTCTAAACTTGACAACTGATAAGTTCAACACAAACTAGTTTCAAGTATATTTAGTGTTAACTCCTTGTTCTAAACTTGACACTGATAAGTTCAACACAAACTAGTTTCAAGTATATTTAGTGTTAACTCCTTGTTCTAAACTTGACACTGATAAGTTCAACACAAACTGGTTTCAAGTATATATAGTGTTAACTCCTTGTTCTAAACTTGACACTGATAATTTCAACACAAACTAGTTTCAAGTATATTTAGTGTTAGCTCCTTGTTCTAAACTTGACACTGATAAGTTCAACACAAACTAGTTTCAAGTATATTTAATGTTAACTGCTTATCCTAAACTTGATACTGATAAGTTGAACACAAATGAGTTTCATGCATGTTTAGTGTTAACTGCTTATCCTAAACTTGACACTGATAAGTTCAACACAAACTAGTTTCAAGTATATTTAGTGTTAACTCCTTGTTCTAAACTTGACACTGATAAGTTGAGCACAAATTAGTTTCATGCATGTTTAGTGTTAACTGCTTATCCTGAACTTGATACTGATAAGTTGAACATAAATTAGTTTCATGTATGTTTAGTGTTTACTGCTTCTCCCAAACTTGACACTGATAAATTGCACAGACTATAAAGTATCATATTTTAAACTAACAGTATTCTTCCAATGCCAATAGAAGGAACTAGTCAACAAAGAGTGGCTATTTGTAAATCTATGCGTGTATATATATATATATATATATATATATACATGAAAAACTAGCTAAGGATAATGTAACAGTAATTCTAGTGAACATGATAACTAAAGGTATCTAAAAGTGAAATCCGTTTCTCGTAACTGGTTACAGGTCTGATGGATCAGAAATTCATCATTTTTAATCTTAATGCTAAACCTTTAACAAACATCGTGTCGTAAACACGTACAACATATTGTAACTACTAAAATGGCTGATAATTAGCATGGTTTAATTCTTTGTTTTTGAAAAAAGAAGTAATAACAAAAAAGGTTCACAAAATTCTTCTTTACCTTTGGTCCGAAGATAATTGTAAGAATGCAGGTGACTGTCAGCTGGCATCGAAGGAAGTGGAGGAAGAACAAGTAGTCCTGACCAAGAGACAACCACATCACACGTCTAGAAATGTATACAAAAGAAATGGATATTAGAAACTAATATTCGACCAAGAAATAGCCGTAGACACTTGTGACGTCACACTGTTTAATAGTGTAATGGTATGGTAATTTGTTTTTAAATTTCGCGCACAGCTACACGAGCACTGTCTGCGCAAGCCGTCTCTAATTTTGTAGTGTAAGACTAGAGGGAAGGCAGCTAGTCAACACCACCTACCGCAAACTCTTGGGCTACTCTTTTACCAAAGAATAGTGGGATTGAACATCACATTATAACGCCCCCACGGCTGAAACAGCAAGCATGTTTGGTGCGACGGGGATTCGGACCCGCGACCCTCAGATTACGAGTCGAACGCCTTAACTCACATGGCCATGCCGGGCCCAGGTATGTTAGTACATTGGAGATTCGTATCACACGTTTTATTTCTTTGTTTATTTCATGTTAAGTTCAAAGCTACACAATAGACAATCTGCAGTGTCCTCACCACGGGTATCGAAACCTTTGTTTAGCGTTCTGCTAAAAGTGGTTAAAGAAAGTTAACTTTTGACCAGTGTGTCATATTATAGTAACAGTGAAAAAGAGAGAGATAGATTAGTATTACTACAAATGTTATGTAATGCTAACTCACTAGATGTGATGTAATATTCACTGACTAGATGTTATGTAATGTTCACTGACTAGATGTTATGTAAATTTCACTGACTAGATGCTATGTAGTGTTCACTAACTAGATGTTATGGATTGTTCACTAACTAGATGTTATGGATTGTTCACTAACTACATGTTATGGATTGCTCACTGACTACATGTTATGGATTGCTCACTGACTACATGTTATGCAATGTTCACTAACTAGATGTTATGTAATGTTCACTAACTAGATGTTATGGATTGTTCACTAACTACATGTTATGGATTGCTCACTGACTACATGTTATGGATTGCTCACTGACTACATGTTATGTAATGTTCATTGACTAGATGTTATGTAATGTTCATTGACTAGATGTTATGGAATGTTCACTAACTAGATATTATGTAATGTTCACTGACTAGATATTATGTAATGTTCACTGACTAGATGTTGTGCAGTGTTCACTGACAACATGTTATGCAATGTTCACTGACTAGATGTTATGTAATGTTCACTGACTAGATGTTATGTAATGTTCACTGATTAGATGTTATGTAATGTTCACTTATTAGATGTTGTGTAATGTTCACTGACTAGATGTTGTGTAATGTTCACTGACTAGATGTTGTGTAATGTTCACTGATTAGATGTTATGTAGTGTTCACTGACTAGATGTTATGTAATGTTGACTGACTAGATGTTGTGTAATGTTCACTGATTAGATGTTATGTAATGTTCACTGATTAGATGTTATGTAATGTTGACTGACTGGATGTTGTGCATTGTTCACTAACTAGACATTATGCAATGTTCACTGACTAGATGCTATGTAATGTTCACTGACTAGATGCTATGTAATGTTCACTCAATAGATGTCATGTAATGTTCACTGATTAGATGTCATGTGGTGTTCACTGACTAGATGTTATATAATATTGAAGCAGAGACTCACCTGACAGTGTGTGTAGTAACAGAGACAACAGTTTCGATACAAATAGCAGCAGAAAGTGGCCATTTCTCTCGGTAAAACTCTTTTCTGGCGTTACGGATGCAGTAAGTCAGGTAGATTCCCAAAAGAAGAAATAAAAACTCACCTGTGTTGAGAAAAGAATTGTTTGAAATAAAATGACTTTAATAATGAAAAGATGCGCCTTTCACACCCATATGTTGTATAAAACTGACACACATATGTAGTATCATATTTACATCCATATGTTGTGACTAGATGTTATATTATGTTCACTTACTAAATGTCATATAATATTCACTCACTATATGTTGTATATTAATCACTGACTAGATGTTGTATATTAATCACTGACTAGATGTTGTATATTAATCACTGACTAGATGTTGTATATTAATCACTGACTAGATGTTGTATATTAATCACTGACTAGACGTTGTATATTAATCACTGACTAGACGTTGTATATTAATCACTGACTAGATGTTGTATATTAATCACTGACTAGATGTTGTATATTAATCACTGACTAGATGTTGTATATTAATCACTGACTAGATGTTGTATATTAATCACTGACTAAATGTTGTATATTAATCACTGACTAGATGTTGTATATTAATCACTGACTAGATGTTGTATATTAATCACTGACTAGATTTTGTATATTAATCACTGACTAGATGTTGTATATTAATCACTGACTAGATGTTGTATATTAATCACTGACTAGATGTTGTATATTAATCACTGACTAGGTGTTGTATATTAATCACTTCATTTTGAGCACACATACAAACCTTAATCAACACATCAATAACACAACATATCAAATGAAAATTAATCTACTTTATTCTTATTCTAGCAATATCTATTTCTCACGTTTTAAACACTTTATATCCAACAACATTTAACAAGCAACTCTAACGGTAACCGAAATAGTAGGGTATTTTGTATACACTGTATCCTGTATTTAATCTTTTCTTTTACAGAAATATGCATAATTTTATGAGAAATCCAGAAATGTACGCTAAACTATCAATGAATAACACGCAAATAATTTAGTATGTTTGCTTCGCTTTGTTTTTTCAGTAGAGTTTGGTGATTTTTTCCTAGAATTCAGTAAACAATGGTTGTTATAAATTCACTACTCCGAACTTTTTGTGAAACCCGTGAGGAACTGCTAAGACTATGAGCCAGCATCTGGTAGTGTTTCTTCTTTTACAGATGGAAACGAGGGTGATGTTTCGTAGCTAACCTGTAAGTGTAAAGTAGTAATATATCCAAATTGTGGATGTACTCACAAAAGATCCCAAGTTCAGGTACTATTTGACAGAGGAAGTGCTATTAAGCCTCGAGAGAGAAACACGTCTGCACACAAAAATGGTAAACTTACGATGACGTGTTTTTAAATGGAGATGAGAGAAATGAAGGAAAACAAGTAAAAGTCAGGTAAAGAACAAAGATTTTAAAGGTTTATGTGGGTGAAGAGCAAGAATATTATAAGAATAATAAATGATCTGAAGTAATAGAGAACTTTCATGACCGTAACATGCAGATGGTCCACTTTGATACGATATAAAACACCCTAACGACTACTTGGACCAAAGAAAATAGTACGGCAAAATTATTACTACATCATGCCCTGCATTCCAATTACCTTACTTTTAGGCTTCCTGACCTAATGGGATATGCCACCACCAAACAATAAAGTCATATTTTATACTGTTGAATCAGAGATTGCTTGTTAAACATATTTGATATAAAAATAATTTTGAGTCTTGAACAAGTCGTGGCCATTTTTACAGAACCTTTTTAACCCTTAGACCCTTCACACCACTTGTTTTTTTTATATTTCATATTGTTTTCTAACAGACTTCGACTACTCACCCCCTTCTGTAACATAATCCCACCAAAGCGCTCTACAGGTGAAATATTTAAGTCCATCTAAGGTCTCATGCTGGTCAATAATATCGTGCCCTCTAGTGATGTTATCCATAACTACTGCAGTCCAAGCAGCCATGTAACACATGACGACCAGTACAATTCCAAGCAGGTACTTTAGCAGGTCTTTGTCTCTGACACAGACACGATGAGCCTTTCTGGACTGGAATTCGGCTAAGATCCTTTGATAAAGAAAATAAAAATTGTTCCCTTTTGTCAGTTTCAGTTCATTATTCACTACTTTTAACCAAGCTGTACCACGTGTTAAAACAACAACAATATTTTAGTAAAAGTAAAATCATCCAGCTATCGTTTGAGCTTATGGTTTCAAAGTAATTCATATTTAGTAACAGAAAAGAGTTGATCATATTCATAAGTAAAACAAAGTAATTCTTCGTTTATATGAGTCTTGTAACTATGAATCAGCTTCTTACAAAATATTCAGTGAACGTTATTTATCTTTATTAAATTATTGTTTAGTTTTGTACACTACAGTAAGTTGGTATCGTACCTATATACTTTGAGAACAATGCTCCCATAAAATATAGCAAAACCCAACTCTCTAAACCAGGGCTCTGCAAGACATGTGACGAGACTAGGTTCAAAGTACCGCACCACCACCTACAATAGTCAAGAAATGTATTAATACAGTTTAAATTGATATATGTTATTTTATTACTTACAATATAAATAAAAATATACTCCTAAATACATGGTTGCAAATTAGGAGTTGCAATCAGTCAAATAAAATACGATTTTATAAAAAAAAACATTTTTCTTATAAATAAGTATTGTTATCTTAAAAGTATGGATATAAACAAATCAAGATGCTACACAGATCCCAAATGATTTGTTTGTTTGTGTGTTTTGGAATTTCGCACAAAGCTACTCGAGGGCTATCGGTGCTAGCCGTCCCTAATTTATCAGTGTAAGACTAGAGGGAAGGCAGCTAGTCATCACCACCCACCGCCAACTCTTGGGCTACTCTTTTACGAACGAATAGTGGGGTTGACCGTCACATTATAACGCCCCCACGGCTGGGAGGGCGAGCATATTTTGGCGCGACTCGGGCGCGAACCCGCGACCCTCGGATTACGAGTCGCACGCCTTAACACGCTTGGCCATGCCGGGCCTATCCCAAATGAAAACAGTAAGTAATTCAAAATAAAAAGACGGAAACCTTCAAAGCCACAACAAACTGTTTTTGGATTTCTTTGTAAGAAACATTATTTGTTGTACCTTTCAAGTTCTGCCAGCAAAACTGGAGATGACAGTGTTTCAAAATCTTTTGTTTTTTATTGAAGTGAAGTGACTTCACTTCACAAGAAATTCAGGTTTTTCTTTCATTTCTATTTCGAACACAATAAACTTTCAATGTAATATGAGTTTTTATTTAGTTTTACATTATTGAAACCTGGAACGTCGAAAGTAAAAGCAAAGTGATATGTTAGAGGTGCAATACAGCTTATAGTATAATGACATGTCGCTAGGTGGCGCACCACGTAGCACATTATGGAGCAATGTGATAGACGTCGTACCATAAACTTTATGACAATGTATGGTTAAAAACAAACAGTGGACTTTTTTTAAGTTTTCAGTATGAAATAAGAGAAAAAATGAAATAGTCCTAGTTAACATTCCTGGTACAGAATGAAAATGTTAGTAAAGATTCCTTCCGTAGAATAAAACCAGTGATTAAAATTCCTGTGATTTGTTAAAAGTTTCAAGTTACATATAATAGGTGTACCACATTAATTTCTTAAAAGTTTCATGTTATGTGTTGTGGGCTTATTACATTTTGATAATATTTGTAAGTAAACTGACAATAATTAATGCTGATTAATTTAGCTTCATTCATTATAATCACGTGTAAACCTTTGAGAATGTTGGACAAAATAAATAGATGAAATACTTCTAAAACTAATCTTAAAAACAGGATGTAGCAATCTTATGACAGGACGTTTCTATAGGCATAGTTTTACCTAAACTTTTATATAAATCAGATGATTCAGGTTGTTCCTCGAATGATATTTTAAACACTTCATGAATAGGTCATCAGAACTTTACAATACTACATAGTGTTTCCTTTAATAACTATATCTGTGTACTCACTGAGTCATAAGTTCTTGCAATGTCCATATGTGTCTATAAATGTTATGGTATTCGTCCTTCTGCTACTTTTATACTACACGACAACTCAACAAACCAAAACAATGGTGTCAACCAATTTCACTGAGGTGACATAGTTTGAAACGGAGTATCCACTTTTATAACGATTATAATTAATTAACGGCAATTTAAAAACGACAACATAATTTAAGTGCAAACGATGTTATCATTACCCCTTGAAGTTAGCTTTCTTACAGAAACATGGTGTTCTTTGAAAATATAAAGCACAAGGTGGAACAGGAATTACCAGCCAATAATAGATTAACAATAAATATTACAGTTGGAACAGGAATTACCAGCCAATAATAGATTAACAATAAATATTATAGTTGGAACAGGAACAGGAATTACCAGCCAATAATAGATTAACAATAAATATTACAGTTGGAACAGGAATTACCAGCCAATAATAGATTAACAATAAATATTATAGTTGGAACAGGAACAGGAATTACCAGCCAATAATAGATTAACAATAAATATCACAGTTGGAACAGGAATAGGAATTACCAGCAAATAATAGATTAACAATAAGTACTACAGTTGGAACAGGAACAGGAATTATCAGCCAATAATAGATTAACAATAAATATTACAGTTGGAACAGGAATTATCAGCCAATAATAGGTTAACAATAAATATTACAGTTGGAACAGGAATTACCAGCCAATAATAGGTTAACAATAAATATTACAGTTGGAACAAGAATTACCAGCAAATAATAGATTAACAATAAATATTACAGTTGGAACAGGAACAGGAATTACCAGCCAATAATAGATTAACAATAAATATTACAGTTGGAACGGAACAGGAATAACCAGCAAATAATAGATTAACAATAAATATTACAGTTGGAACAAGAATTACCAGTAAATAATAGATTAACAATAAACATTACAGTTGGAACAGGAACAGGAATTACCAGCCAATAATACACTAACAATAAATATTACAGTTGGAACAGGAATTACCAGCCAATAATAGATTAACAATAAATATTACAGTTGGAACAGGAATTACCAGCCAATAATAGATTAACAATAAATATTACAGTTGGAACAGGAATTACCAGCCAATAATAGGTTAACAATAAATATTACAGTTGGAACAGGAATTACCAGCCAATAATAGGTTAACAATAAATATTACAGTTGGAACAGGAATTACCAGCAAATAATAGATTAACAATAAATATTACAGTTGGAACAGGAACAGGAATTACCAGCCAATAATAGATTAACAATAAATATTACAGTTGGAACAGGAATTACCAGCCAATAATAGATTAACAATAAATATTACAGTTGGAACAGGAACAGGAATTACCAGCCAATAATAGATTAACAATAAATATTAAAGTTGGAACAGGAATTACCAGCCAATAATAGATTAACAATAAATATTACAATTGGAACAGGAATTACCAGCCAATAATAGATTAACAATAAATATTACAGTTGGAACAGGAATTACCAGCCAATAATAGATTAACAATAAATATTACAGTTGGAACAGGAATTACCAGCCAATAATAGATTAACAATAAATATTACAGTTGGAACAGGAATTACCAGCCAATAATGGATTAACAATAAATATTACAGTTGGAACAGGAATTACCAGCCAATAATGGATTAACAATAAATATTACAGTTGAAACAGGAATTACCAGCCAATAATGGATTAACAATAAATATTACAGTTGAAACAGGAATTACCAGCCAATAATAGATTAACAATAAATATTACAGTTGGAATCTCATTGTATTGTATTTACAACTTTTTAATAAATAAAACTTTCCTATAATCACGTGTGAATCTTTAACAGTGTTGGACAAAAAATATAAACAATAGTTTTGTTAAAGAAACAAACGTGTACTAAGCTATCTAGTGAAGAATGTATGGTTAAAATAACTTTTTAATTTGTTTTCAACACGACATAAGAGAAAAACATGTAGTCCTGGTTAACAATCCCGCTATAGAAACTTAGACTTTATTTTTGAATTGTGTTAATAGTTTAAACATGGAGATATAATAATATTTTATTATTATTGTGTTAACAGTTTAAACATGGAGATATAATAATCTTTTATTATTATTGTGTTAATAGTTTAAACATGGAGATATAATAATATTTTATTATTATTGTGTTAACAGTTTAAACATGGAGATATAATAATATTTTATTATTATTGTGTTAATAGTTTAAACATGGAGATATAATAATATTTTATTATTATTGTGTTAACAGTTTAAACATGGAGATATAATAATATTTTATTATTATTGTGTTAATAGTTTAAACATGGAGATATAATAATATTTTATTATTATTGTGTTAACAGTTTAAACATGGAGATATAATAATATTTTATTATTATTGTGTTAATAGTTTAAACATGGAGATATAATAATATTTTATTATTATTGTGTTAATAGTTTAAACATGGAGATATAATAATATTTTATTATTATTGTGTTAATAGTTTAAACATGGAGATATAATAATATTTTATTATTATTGTGTTAATAGTTTAAACATGGAGATATAATAATATTTTATTATTATTGTGTTAATAGTTTAAACATGGAGATATAATAATATTTTATTATTATTGTGTTAACAGTTTAAACATGGAGATATAATAATATTTTATTATTATTATGTTAATAGTTTAAACATGGAGATATAATAATATTTTCATTGTTTAAGTGATATTTGTACAAAATAATATACTTCTGGGGTATATTTAACTCAAAAGCGACAAAATTCCATTTTGTAGTAACTTCTTTAACCTTATATCTTGTGTCTAAAATATTTAAGATTTAAGACAAAATGTTGGATTTTATTTTACTTAAACTGTTCTTAAGATGTGAAGCGAAACGTTCCATGTTGTTGTTGTTCATATTGGAACCTCATTGTATTTAGAACTTGGTTATAAGTACAACCTTAAAATGTCTTTTGAAACTATATTAAAACAACAACAAGTAAAGAAAACACTTCCAAGATAGTAACGATGGCATTATGTAAGGGTAGTGTAAATGCTATCCTTACTATATTGTTTACACTGTTTTTGAAATGCCATCCTTACTATATTGTTTACACTGTTTTTGAAATGCCATCCTTACTATATTGTTTACATTGTTTTTGAAATGCCATCCTTACTATATTGTTTGCATTGTTTATGAATGGTTGATATTACCAATTCTTACACTTACTTTTGGAAAGTGATTGTTTTACTTGTATATTTAAAGAATAGCTGGATATATCTTGTTAAAACGAATTGCTATTTTCGAAAAGAAATGCAGTTTCAGTGTCCATAATTTCTTACACGTCATGTCTTCGAAAACATTCCAATAAACAGAATGCGTTATGAAAGGACAACCAGGTTTTAAATATTGTAACGAACCATTAGACATACTTTAGTTGAAAATCAAAGCGAATAACAGGTCATATCAAAGCCGTATCTCAAAATATATATTAAAACACAGATATTGTCCAAACACAAACACCATTTACACAAACTAAAGATTTAATGAATAAAGGGGAACTCACCGTCTGATAGAGAAGCAGGGATCCAAACAGCATCGCTTCCAACATGATCCACATTGAACACGCTATTTGCTGTAAGTAAACGGATCGGAAGAATCATTATCGTGTCAATAACAATAAAGATTTCTTAGGTATTCACATAGTTAGATAGAAAAAACGTTTAAAAATAATTTCCGAGAATAGAGAAAGATTAACAAAAAAGACCCACTTGTAAATAATTTTGTTCTTGTTATATAAAAAAAAAATGCTAGGTGTGTTTGCATTTCGCGCAAAGCTAGACGAGGGCTATCTGCACTAGCCGTCCCTAATTTAGCAGTATAAGATTAGAGGGAAGGCAGCTAGTCATCACCACCCACCGCCAACTCTTGAGCTACTCTTTTACCAACGAGTAGTGGGATTGGCCGTCACATTATAACGCTCCCACAGCTGTAAGGGCGAGCATGTTTGGTGAGACCGGGATTCGAACTCGCAACCCTCAGATTACGAGTTGAACGCTTTAACCCACCTGGCCATGCCGGGCCTGAGAGGGGTGAAGACAGAATGGCGTTATAGAAGAAAAGAAATAGAACATTAGTTGTTGGTTTGTTCAAGGAACGAGACGAAACGTTCCATGTCAAATGGTGTTATACAAGAAAAGAAATAGAACGTTAGTTGTTGGTGTGTTCAAGGAACGAGGCGAAACGTTCCGTGTCAAATGGTGTTATACAAGAAAAGAAATAGAACGTTAGTTGTTGGTGTGTTCAAGGAACGAGGCGAAACGTTCCATGTCAAATAGTGTTATACAAGAATAGAAATAGAACATTAGTTGTTGGTGTGTTCAAGGAACGAGGCGAAACGTTCCATGTCAAATGGTGTTATACAGGAAAAGAAATAGAACATTAGTTGTTGGTGTGTTCAAGGAACGAGACGAAACGTTCCATGTCAAATGGTGTTATACAAGAAAAGAAATAGAACGTTAGTTGTTGGTGTGTTCAAGGAACGAGACGAAACGTTCCATGTCAAATGGTGTTATACAAGAAAAGAAATAGAACGTTAGTTGTTGGTGTGTTGAAGGAACGAGATGAAACGTTCCGTGTCAAATGGTGTTATACAAGAAAAGAAATAGAACGTTAGTTGTTGGTGTGTTGAAGGAACGAGATGAAACGTTCCGTGTCAAATGGTGTTATACAAGAAAAGAAATAGAACGTTAGTTGTTGGTGTGTTCAAGAAACGAGACGAAACGTTCCAAGTCAAATGGTGTTATAAAAGAAAAGAAATAGAACGTTAGTTGTTGGTGTGTTCAAGGAACGAGACGAAACGTTCCATGTCAAATAATGTTATACAAGAAAAGAAATAGAACATTAGTTGTTGGTGTGTTCAAGGAACGAGGCGAAACGTTCCATGTCAAATAGTGTTATACAAGAATAGAAATAGAACATTAGTTGTTGGTGTGTTCAAGGAACGAGACGAAACGTTTCATGTCAAATGGTGTTATACAAGAAAAGAAATAGAACGTTAGTTGTTGGTGTGTTCAAGGAACGAGACGAAACGTTCCATGTCAAATGGTGTTATATAAGAAAAGAAATAGAACGTTAGTTGTTGGTGTGTTCAAGGAACGAGACGAAACGTTCCATGTCAAATGGTGTTATACAAGAAAAGAAATAGAACGTTAGTTGTTGGTGTGTTCAAGGCGAAACGTTCTGTGTTATTGTGTTTAGGATATCAGACAGAATGTTGGACTTTATTCTACTTGAGGTGATCGTGGGTATTTCAGTTCAAAACCATTAGATCTGTTTCTGGCTCTATAAAGAGAAATAACAATTCTTTTTTTTAGTTGACTACAACACAAAATACAAATTAAATTGTATTTTATAAAATGAAAGAATACTACGTACTAAACTATTAATAAGAATTATTATTTCGGTCAAATGGTGAGAATAATAAGAGGAGTTAAGTGTTTCTGGTCAAGAGATGTCGTTAAAATATTTGTTTGAAATTGTTTGATATTCATCGCAAACGCGCATGCGCTTATTAACTGGCTTATCATATCACTTCTATTTAAATGTATCTCATAGATTTTATCGACTAAAACAGAAACTAAATGGCTAACATTTTCAAGGCCATATAAAACTTGCACAATAGAACTTGCTTTATGTCATTAAAATATCGATTTAACAGCGTGGCTTAAAATATTGCTCATGATTTAAAACAAATTTGTGACTAAAAGAAAATTCTTGGGTTTTGTTTGTTTTAGTTTGTTAATGTGTTTTAACTTTTTCATATTTGATCCAGTCGAGTTAAGAAGATTGTGTATGATATTTAATGTTTTGTTTGAATTCAAGCAAAAAATAAAATATTAACACTGTATGTAATAAGCAACTAAATATTTAAAATTATCGTTCACATCAAACTGAATTTAAATAAAATATATTTCTAAAGCCAAAACAGAAGTTTTGTTTGAATTTCGCGCTAGCGGTCCCTAATTTAGCAGTGTAATACTAGAGGGAAGGCAACTTGTCATCGCCACCCACCTCCAACTGTTGGGCTACTCTTTTACCAACGAATAATGGGAAAGACC
This sequence comes from Tachypleus tridentatus, assembly GCF_004210375.1. NCBI lineage: Eukaryota > Metazoa > Arthropoda > Merostomata > Xiphosura > Limulidae > Tachypleus > Tachypleus tridentatus. The sequence goes on along the minus strand of NC_134825.1, from coordinate 11,017,922 downwards.
ATCACATTATAACGTCCCTACGGCTGAAAGGGCGAGCATGTTTGGTGTGATGTGAATTCGAATCACCTAACCACCTGGTCATGCGAGGCTTCAAAAAAGTAGTTCTTAATTTCTTAAACTTTTTATAGTATATAAAATAATGACAAGTTCTTCGTGAAAATCCAGTTGTGGTCAGTCAGTCCAAAAATCATTAAATACGACATGTTTTAATGTGCAGTTATTAATAAATGTTGGATTTTGTTTACAAAACCCATCATTTATTTTGAACAGTAGGAATTGGCCTTTTCTCATTTATTTAGTTAAACGAATCTAGGCAGAGGAATTTTAGGGTTAAGGTTTAGAATAAAAATGGTTCCCCAGCGATTTACCAGTGTAAATAGTCTTGATTATCTGTTGTTTCGTTTTGCACAACAAACGACAAATAAACTTTAGAAATAGTAATATTTGAAAAATTGAGGTTGATATTTCAAGATGGGGTGATGTTTGTTGATACCATTTTAAAATTTTACCTAACCCTAATTATTATATATTATTATATCGACAAAGTTCATAATTTCAATAAATGGCGCAACAAACTCATTTATTTTAAAAAGTTTATTGTAAAGCACGTATAACTGTTGATAATTCATTTTTAGACGTGAGTTGGAAATCAGCAAGCATTTGTTATGTAAGTTGTGTCTGCGAATGAAAGGCTAAAATACGTAAAATACATATATAAAACTAACTAGATATTTGTAGACATATCTTAAGTATAGTTTTACAAGTAATATTAACCGCTTATATCTTGGTTTAACAAATTTATAGAACATATCTCTTACTATATATCTAATTTATATTAACTTGGTTTGGCTAGTGTTAAGGATGTTTAACAATTTAGTTAAAATATTATATTTACTCTCTTTTGTTGTTGTAAACTAACAAAGGTATTTCAAAATTAAAAATGACACTTTAAATCAATAAATGTGTACCTAATTCCATAACACTCATTTTTAGAAGTTGGTGGCTCTCAGACTACACTAAAAAAATGGGTAGTGCCACATAATGTAGAATGATGATATGTTAATAATGCTTTTAGCTCAGTGGATTTTACAGTTAGACCTCTGACTAAAGTACATCGGTAGATTTAGTATTTTCAACTTGAATGACACTATGCCACTCGAATAGTATATATGGACAGGCACAGTGACCGGAAGGATAACAACTTGACACTAAAACCATCTGTCTATGCATCTATTCTTAAATAAATAGTGGAATTGACTACTTTAGTTATAACAACCATGCAAATGAAGGTGTGGGGCATGTGAATAAGTGGATGGTAGCTCGAGCCTTGGACATTTCGCTCCGCAGCCTATCACGCCAGTCATTAGAACATAACAGTTTTGGGTCTGTATAAAAATACACAAAAAGTATTGTATAATTTCACTCTGTATTTTATAAACAAACAATACAGGCCTCGATTATTAAAACAGAATATTACTGTGTTTATAATATATTTAACTGCAAACTTAAATAAGATGACAATATCATATCCATCAGTGTATCAAGTTCAACACACTAAGCACCCAAACCTGTAAGAAAAACTGAAAGATTTAAAGTGTTAAGATACATTAAAATATAAACCTTTTCTTTAAATGTTGATGTACAAAAATAATGGATTACAAATCCCTATGGACTAAATATTGAAAAAACACACATTTTCTGTCATCTTTATTGTATATTGTAAGAACAGTATCGAATATTGAGATGTGTCGTTATTGTAGAAGGGAAAAAGGTGTGAGTGCAGGTGTTTTCTTATAGCAAAGTCACATCAGAAACTTGTAAGAGAAACGAACATAAACAGATACTGATGACAATTTTATACTGTTTAATAACAGAAATAGAACAGTGCTATTTGTAACAAGTAGCATTATAAATATGAATTATTTGGCTGAAAAGTAATTGGCACTGTATTAAACAATATTGTTTTGGAACATTACAGAAAAATAAAAAAGTATTATGATGGAATTTATGAGATTTTTTTAAATAACAAAAATGACAAGTGGAAACAACCGAATTAGTATGTGTATTTAACTTTTGAAAACTTTAATACTGAGGGGAATTTAGGACTTAAAATTGTAACTACATAATTAATATTTTTAAATGCTAATTTGGTGAATTAGTAAAATAAAGATTTAGAAAATATATATATATAAGCGATCAGGTTTGATTAGAAGTTTATGCAAAGCTGCACGAGGACTATCTCCACTAGTCGTTCTAATTTAGCAGTTATTTATACGATGTTCGCCTAATTCTAAACTTCTGGTAAGAATGAAGACAATCAGCTGAAAGCACCGCCGCTAGAGGGGCTTGATTGGCATTTTATACAAAATTATGGGAGCCATTGTCACTTTTATAACGCGTGCATAACTAAAAGTATAGATCGTAATGGCATTACGTGTCAAACCTCTGACCTATCGATTCACAAACCAACATGATAGTCACAAAGCTACGTGAGCCCTCAAATTATTAAGACGTTCTGATTTTTGAGCTATAAATAAAAGTACGATGTATATTATTATCCTTCATTCACGTGGCTCTTGAGCTTTCAAATACCATGGGAAAGAGAGAATTTCAAGTAATATCTTGGTTCAAAACATAAAAATTCATATGGACTTTTCTGGAACCCAGCACAGATATATCCGTTCACAAAATACATCAGAAACTCGTTGAATTACCACCTTTTCAAGATTAAGAGCACACTTCTATAGCTAAAATAAGTGGAAGACTCAATACTTTGTGGTTGACTAGTTAGGTCTGACGCCTAATTAAACTGAGTACAAGGAAGTGAAACATTCGCAGTTCCCTGTAAGGTAGACTGAACTGATACACATTGAATTCCATGTTCGTCGAACACAGTAATAAATTGGTGTTGTTTACATATATATGTGTGTCGATTAGATTCCTATCAACTAAGGAAGCAAGAGGGGACAGAGAAAAATTCAGTAACCCCCGTATTCCATAGGGCAAAGATAGATGGAGATCAGAAATTGATGGGAATTCTAACAACTCGTAAATATTGGTTCTGCTTATCACATTATTAGAAAGAGATCACATCATTACGGTGAGAATACTAAGTGTTCTAAGAAGAACAAAGATGCAACAACACACACCACGTGCCAGAAGAACGGACAAACGCAGAAAAAGATGTCCATGCATATTATTGGACTTCTGACAATCTTTAGATCCAATTGGTGACCTGTTCTAACTATAGTTGTGTCCTTTTGAAAAGCTTTCACAGATCAGATTACACTGGTATATCATAACTGCTGGTTTAACCGAACAATTTTTACCAAATTCACTCAAGACCAAATAACAAAACCACCAGGAAACACATTCCCGAAAGCCATCTTCTTTTTGAATTGTGTCACCTACTGAAGATCAGGTTTACTGTTGCAAATAGACTATAAAATTAATCAAATGCTCATTGACATGTCTAAATTTGTAGAGAAAGGAAGTAGTAAAAGGAATAATCACCATTGCGTAAATCATCATGTCTTGCAGAAGAACAAGACAGTCTTTAGTATGTTCTCCAAATGTTATTACACTAGGAAACAAAATAAAACTTATCTAAATAACTGGATGAATGTGAAGAATTGTGAGGAACAAAACTTACTAACAATTGTAAATAACTTTATTTGATTAAAGAAGGAAAGTCAGAAATTAGATATAACACCAGATCATATAGAGATACCAGAAATGTTCTTGAAAAAAAAATAACTTCTTTATTTGAGCAAATTTTCATCCAGTTATTCATAGAAAACTACTTGTATAGTTTTCCTGGACTTTTATCAGGTTGGATTTCAACAACTCATCTGTAATCAACTAATGTCCCACCCAGGGAAACCTAATACAAATGCTCGTTGCTCGTTTATACATAGTTAAAATCTCGCTACAAAATGCCTTTTCTATCATACAACTACCATTCACAGCAGTCTACTGTAAGGTGTAGTAGCTTCAGAATATTTGATATATACTTGTTTCATTCAACGTTCTTTGTTCTCATTATAAGACATAAAACAAATTTAATAGTCTTCCCCAGTTTGTTCATAGACAATTCGACAATGGCCCTTTCCATATAATCACCATTACTACGAATCTACTACTGAGCAGTTGGTAAATAACAAATAAACCTGATCAAACAGGAGATACAACTGTTATAATTCACCCAGAGATGAGGGAACTTTTCTACTACTGAGTAGTTGGTAAATAACAGATAAACCTGATCAAACAGGAGATACAATTGTTATAATTCACCCGGAGATGAGGGAACGTTTTCCTCATGTAAGAGATGTGTAAGTTTATGTTCTTGTTTCTATGTTTAAAAATTATTACCTGGTTGCTACGTTAGGATTAAGGCTCTGTTATTTAAGCTCCTCGCTGGTTCAAGCTCCGTTAGGCTTAAGGCTCTGTTATTTAAGCTCCTCACTGGTTCAAGCTCCATTAGGCTTAAGGCTCTGTTATTTAAGCTCCTCACTGGTTCAAGCTCCATTAGGTGTAAGGCTCTGGTTCAGTGGTAAGTTTAAGGATTAAAACCGCTACAATTGAAGTTCTATCCCTACGACAGTGAAGATTTGGCAAACAACAAAAAAACTAGTATTAAATCTGTCTGATACAGGATACAAACTATCGTTTCTAACCAACTTGGTGCCGATTTTGAAACTCCATAAAAGCAATTTATCTTGAATAACAAATTTATTTTTCAGCCAGGTTTGATTACTTCACATGATGACTACAAGTTGTAGATAAAGTAAAGGAGAATCATACGGTATTGTAATGACGTAAAACACTCATTACGGTCCATTAGTTCCACAGCCACAGTGAGGACTAGAACACAGCTAAAATCCCTTGTCTCTTCTATCAATTCAACTTGATTGATGAAATTGGAACTTCCACGCTCATCGAATCCTGATGAAATTATGCGTTCCTCTTTTCCACAGTCGTGAAAAAGGGCGTGAATAACTGGTACAGAAGGTGTTATCGTCACGAGGATACAATTCGCTGAGGAAATAACTGGCTAAATGTATTTATCTAAAGTCGTTCCGTTTACTCTTTTTATTGATATACTCTATCCTCCTTTCTGCAAATTATCGTCACCAAGAAAGCTGACATGAACAAAAAATACGCTGGTAAAGTACGAATATAATACTCGTTTCATTTATCTCCATCTTTTTACGAAATAAATGCAACATATACAACATGACTTCGAATTTTAATTCATTTTTCTGAATAGCAATTAGGATATGTAGTCCTTATAAGTACAACCATCGTATTAGTTTAGTTGCCTAATATTTTCCAGCCACCCAGAGGCTCAGCAATGAGTCAGTATGTTTATAACACTAAAACTGGGTTTCGATACCCGTGTTCAACACAGCACAGTTAGCCTATTGTTTAGGGTTGCGGCTAAAAACACTTTTTGTTGGATATTGTAAATGCATAAAATTTTGCGAGGTTTTTACAAATTAGGATTATGGCCGAAATCATCGCTAGAAGCTACAGTATCCAAATGGTGAAACAATGCATTCATTATAAATAAGAAGATATTTTAGTTTATCTATAATTAAGACTGAGTTGCTTTTACCTCTGATTTATGTTTGCTTTGTCCAAAAATTAATATTAATTATGTACTAAATAATGACAGTTAATAAAGAAAAGTCGTATCAAACCCGTTATTAATAACTTTTGGTCAAAGTAGGTCATCTATATACGTAATTTGAACTAACAAGTTAGCCAAGTAAATTATAATAATAGTGCCTTGATGTATAAATTTGGTATTCTTACAGTTAGCGATATTTTCGGTCGAAGTACCAAACATGATCTATTACCTCTTTCTTTTACTCAGTTGTTAAACGTGTAGTTAATCAAATATTCTCAACTGATTTTAACGAATGTGGTAATGATAACAAATGTGACAACAGAAACTGGAAATACTTATGATGGAACTACCAAACAGTATATGACAAGACACTAAAGTGTCTTTACATATGCTGATTTTTTTTTATCTTTCACTTTCATTTGTCCCCAGTGGCACAGCGATATGTCTGCGAACTCACACCGCTAAAAACCGGGTTTCGATACCCGTGATGGGCAGAGCACAGATACCCCACTGTGTAACTTTGTGTTTAATTCAAAACAAACGCTTTCATTTCTCGAATAATATTTGGACAATAAGATTGTAAAAATGGTTAAAAAGTCTAAACTGTTTGCTTGATTTTAAATTTCGCCCAAACCTACACGACCGCTATCTGCTCTAGCCGTCCATAATTTAGCAGAGTAAGACTAGAGGGAAGGCAGCTAGCTAGTCACCACCGCCAATCAAAGTATAACAACCCCACGGCTGAAACGGCGAACATGTTTGGTGTGACGGAGATTCTAACCCGCGACACTCTTATTACGAATCAATCGCCCTAGTCACTTGGCCATGCCAGGCCCCTAAATATTTAAAAACAGCAAGAACTCTGAATTTATTCCACGTTATTCTGCAAATAAAATAAAACATATTTCAACAAAACAACGCACTGTGGTTCAGCTTGAAGACTTTTAACGCTAAAAGTCGAAGTTCGATCCATGCGATGGGCTCATTGTGCATCTTTGAGCTCAGTAGCAAAGAAATAACTATAAACAATAATTTTCACCACGGGGTACATTTGTTGACACTGGTTCGGTTTGCCACGTCTCTCCTCTCTTCAAGTAGGTCAGAGATACGCCTTAAGGCTTACAACCTTAGAGCTCGGGATTCGATTCCCGCAATGGACAGAGTGCATATAGACCTTTCTGTAGCTTTGAGACAGAAAAGTAAGACTAATAGTTTACCGCTATCTTTAATTATAAAATTCTAACTAGCACTTTATTTTCTGGCCACAATACCTTTTTAGTTACTGAATATTTATTCTGTAGACGTTAACTTACGACTTCTTCCCAAGTAAAACCCTTAAAAACAGTTTCTATATCTTAAATGTTAACTGGTCTTTTCTAGTACTCTAGTGGGTCAATTGTAAGTTTGCGAACTAACAATGCTGACCTTCTGGGTTTGATTCCTTGCAGTGGACTAAGGACACATACCCCATCGTGTAGCTTTGTGCTAGAACAATCAGACTCTTTCAGTCTCACTTATTTCCGAGTTAAATACATCTAGTGCATCTATAGTACCTTGAAGATTAGGATATAGACACTAACTTGGGCCTTTTACCAGACAAATCTCTTCTAACAACGGTTTCTTATGTCTCAAATGTTAACTGGTCCTTTGTTTCTGAGTAAGAGCTCTTTAAGAACCAACATTTATCAATTAAACGGTAATCAGTTACCTCTTGAAAACCGAACACTCCTAATTTTAAAGACAAATTGGGTTCTTTACAGAACCACTTAAAGACGGGAATTCTCTTTTCTTTAATGGCCCTCGTTTTGTGAAAGAGGTTCAACTTGTGTACGGACTTTTCTTTCGGTAATATCTACTCCAAATACAATTCTTACATCTATGATGTCATCTAATTCCAAGGTACAAACTATCTAAAATCTTAAATTCTAAATCTTTAGATCTTTGTTGGCTTCTTGATCCATGTTGGAAGTTAATTCCATAACATCTGACTTCTTGACCAGTTGATGCTGGTTTGACCTTTGTTCCTTGTTATAAAATCTTGGGTTATAATCTTTCTCTTCTTTCCGGATATAAACTTCTTTAAACATTGAATTCCAATATCTCATATGCTAACTGCTCTCTTTTTCCGGAAAAATAATCTAAAATGTGAATTCTGTTAATGAAGCTTAAATTCTAGTCGGTTTATTGTTGCTAGGTAAATATCTCTATAAAAAAGAGTCCTTATATCTTAATATCTAATCAGTTTATTGTTTCCAGATATCAAATCTCTATCAAAGAATAATTCTTATGTTTTAAATTCTAATCGCTGTCTTGCTTCTGCATAAAATAATGTTAATTTGTTTATTTGTTGAATTTCACGTAAAATTACTCAATGGTTGTCTGCAAGCGATTGGCCAGAGAGAAGGCAGATATTCAACCCACCTACCGTCAACCCTCGAGATGTTCTCTTACCAACGAATTTTGGGATTGATTGTAATATTATAACGTCTCCACGGCAGACAGGGCGAGCATGTTCGAACCATCGAGCCATAATTGTTTTAAAACTTCAGTAATTATTTATTATTCACGACCTGTTCTTTCTTTATCATTTAGGAACCGACTTGTTATAACTTAAATGTTAGTCAGTTCATCGTTTGAGGGTTAGTAAATAATCCGGTTATGATCAAATTTTCTTGCGTTTCTGCAAACTACAATGTTTATTTAATTTCTTCAATTTTAGTTGCAGATTAGTTTATGTACACTAATGTAAACAAAACAATTACAGTTATGTTGGCGCAGAATATTCGTTTCGATATAAAACTTCGACCGAAAAAAGAATGTAAGAATTCTGCACAAAGAGGTTCACAGTAAAGAGAGCTGTAAAGTGGCTTTGCTGGTTGCCTTTGTATTGATCGAAGTTGGTCGATGAAGGCAGAGAACTTGAGATCGATGGCTGAACCGTCTGTATGGCCAGCCAAGACGCCAAACGGAGCAACCATGGTTAGATGGTAAAAGAGGCAAGTTGAAACGTGGAAATGCTTACCTCCTTATAGTTAAGGATAACATGTACCTCCGGTTAAAATACTACCACAAACATTTCCAGACCTATATCAATACTGTAGGACTACACAAACATTTCCAGACCTATATCAATACTGTAGGACTACACAAACATTTCCAGACCTATATCAATACTGTAGGACTAAGCTATGAGAAGCGAAGTGTATTTCAATATCTGTCTATTTAAAACACTGAAATGTTAGAAGTTAGATAAATAAGGAAAAGAAAAACTTAGGTGTATTTAAATAGACCCGTGTATAGTCTGAGCACTGCACTGTAGTGATTACAGGCGCTAAACATGATATATTAAGAATAGTAGTATAAAGTCACGAGCGGAGCGCGTGCAGTTTACACTGTATTTTGCTTGGAATTACGCATGGTGTTCTTAGGCTTGTGTACGGCTGCTCGGCCATGGAAACCCATTTCATTAAACTCCCGACAAACAGTTCTTGTGCTGACGTTGCTTTCAAATGCTGTTTGGAACTCGGTAGTGAGGGTTGCAACTGTGGATAGACGATTTTTACGCGCTACGCGCTTCAGCACTCGGCGGTCCCGTTCTGTAAGCTTGCGTGGCCTACCGCTTCGTGGCTGAGCTGTTGTTGCTCCTAAACGCTTCTACTTCACAATAACAGCACTTACAGTTGACCGGGGCAGCTCTAGCAAGGCAGAAATATGAAGAACTAACTTCTTGAAAGGTGGCATCCTATGACAGTGCCACGTTGAAAGTCACTGAGTACGACCCATTCTATACTACCAATGTTTGTCTACGGAAATTGCATGGCTTGATTTTATGTACCTGTTAGCAATGGATGTGGCTGAAATAGCCGAACCCACTAATTAGAAGGGGTGTTCACATACTTTTGGCCATGTAGTGTATATTTATTATGGCTAACATAGGACATCTACGAAGTATATTTGCAAAAGAGAAAAATAATAATAACACGTGAGCGTGTGCAAGTTGCATATGTTTGTCTGGTAGCATGCTGTGTTCAATGTTTCTACTGACCGAGACAGGACAATGACACAGTAGTGTTTTAATTCTTAAAAGTACTGGAAATACATAACTCCAGTTCAGAGAGGACTCATATGATAAAATTCAGAATTTGAACCGTGTGGTCAGCTTAACGTAAATAGACCATTGTGATGATAATATTTCATATAACCACTGGGAATACTTACATCTACAATAGAATGTGTGTGACCCAGAGGTTAGTGACACTGGGAACACTTCCATCTACAATACAATGATGCAAAGAACAGAGGCACTGCAAACACTTTCATCTACAATACAATATGTCTAACCCAGGGATCAAATAATGTTCAGTTCTTACTGAATGGTGTTCTGTTTCACGTCAATATAAGAAATCTGACATTTACTTTTAAATTTTGTAGATTCACTATAAAAACAAACTTTATAACAACTCAGTGTTCTATAGAAGTCTGACATCACGTACAATCATATAGTTTATAACAACTCAGTGTTCTATAGAAGTCTGACATCACGTACAATCATGTAGTTTATAACAACTCAGTGTTCTATAGAAGTCTGACATTACGTACAATCATAGAGTTTCCGGTTATTTGTTGTTGTGATTTTACAAACTCACATTTCAACTTGGTTTTGAACAAATAAAATTAACCTTTATAGATTCTAATGATGTGTTTATTACAAATACACATTCAGCATTGAGGTTATGACTGGAAGATTTGGCTTATTTACTTTGAATTTCGCTCAATGCTACACGAGGGCTATAGCCGTCCCTAATTTAGTAGTGTAAGACTAGAGGGAAAGCAGCTACTCTTTACCAACGAATAGTGGGATTGCCCGTCAAATTATAATGACCCACGGATGAAAAGAGAGCATGTTTGGTGTGACGGGATTCGAACCCGTGATTACGAATCGAGTGCCTTAACTACCAGGCCATGCCGGACCATGAATGAATGAATTGATAAAAAAATTGTATGGAATAAATAGATGGAAAGAGTGAGTGTTGATGAGTGGATTGCTGGATGGATATAGATAGCTAGATAGATATAGGTTAGGTAGATAGGTATTGTTTATACTGAAGGAACTGGTGCTAAACACTTTGAAACAATTAGAATTATAGACACCAAATAATCTAGTTGTTGTTTTTTCTTATATTAAGCAAACGCCTAGTATATAAAATCCATATTGAGAGTTTTCAAAAATAAAAATGGTGATAAAAATTAATACATATTAAGTAAATCCTACGACTATAGATTTTTATTTTAAAAAATTATACTCAGAGAAACGTTATTAAATAAACGTAAAGGTTTAACATTTACAGAAATAACTGCTGTGCGTCAATCATAAGAAAAAATAAGTCCCCTAGAAACGATAGCCCAATGGTTGAAAGGTGAACAAAAGTTAGGTTACAAACTGGCAGACCAAAACTTTAGGTGTTAATCATTCTATGGAAACAGGTGAATTTTGTAAGTGTATGGAAAAATAGTAATAAAGTTAATACGTATAAAAGAGAGATATGACAAATTTAATAATTAGACGACCATTATCCCTTTTATGTAGTGATTATAAAGTTCTGTCTAAAGTCATAACAAATAGAATGAAACCTGCTATCCGTCATCTGATTCATTATAATCAAACTTCCATATCAGTACATATGTGATGTTGTGCATAATATAATACATCTTGCGAACCAAAATAATGATTGTTTGACTACAGTAAACGTATATTTTGACAAAAAAAAATCGACCTCGTAAATCATAGGAATTTGACGGTGGTATTTTAAAAAAATAATTTTGAAATATGACAGTTGACGTAATACATAAAAATGCTATATTTACGTTATTCATAGGACGGTTTTAAGTTAACTATTATTTGAAAGGTGCTCCAATAAATGTTTTTATTTACGTTAGCTAAATAACCTTTTCTTTATAACTTACGAAACAAATTATTAACAAAATAATATTAAAGTTCAGTAATCTTCAAAGATTTCTTTTACCTTCTTGAGCTGATGATGTAAGTATTACACTGAAGAGGAATCATGGTTTTAGTGTTACTGAAAACACAATAAAAAGTTTAATAAAGATAAACCTTTATGGTTTATGATCTGTTCCTTATAAAACGTGCATAGAAAATAAACTAGAAATAAAAGTATTTGGGAAAATCTTGAATATGGATTAAAAGAAGTGAGATGAACTGAAAGAGAAATCTAGTGAACGTTTGGAAATGTTTTCAACATTTTTATCATTAAAAGATATAATATTAACTCTCAATCAAGTTATAAGTAGGCCCAGATTTCGGTTATTAGAGCCTCCTAAAACTGTGACAACTAATTTTCTGAATAATAAATTAATAGTACCAGGAACCGGTCGTTTAGGACCTGTAATACAGAAAACAACCAGTTTACTTTTTTCGAATTACAATTAAAGCAATTTTAAACTAGTATATGAGGGGTTTGATTTTATCAATAGTTTATTTTATGGATCATATGGAACCACAAGAAAAGTTAGGCATATAGTTCATACCTGCTTTAAAAAAGATGGTAAAGTGTCTGTGTAAAAGAAAGAATTTTAAATCATTTTGTTAAAACTCTTCTTCACAAACAATATCCATTTTGTTGTTTACTATCATTGATAAATAATGTGATAACTCAGCTATTGTTGACAAACACAGAATATATTAAAATATTAATCTAATCTTGCTGTCATACAGAATAATGAACGCAGATGATGTTTGAACCGACCAGTGATGTGATAACAATGCCAGGCCTAATCTTGCTGTTGTACAGAATAATGAACACAGATAATGTTTGAACCGACCAGTGATGTGATAACAATGACAGGCCTAATCTTGCTGTTGTACAGAATAATGAACACAGATAATGTTTGAACCGACCAGTGATGTGATAACAATGCCAGGCCTAATCTTGCTGTTGTACAGAATAATGAACACAGATAATGTTTGAACCGACCAGTGATGTGATAACAATGCCAGGCCTAATCTTGCTGTTGTACAGAATAATGAACACAGATAATGTTTGAACCAACCAGTGATGTGATAACAATGCCAGGCCTAATTCTTGCTGTCATACAGAATAATGAACACAGATAGTGTTTGAGCTGACCAGTGATCTGATAACAATGCCAGGCCTAATCTTGCTGTCACTACAGAATAATGAACACAGATAATGTTTGAACCGACCAGTGATGTGATAACAATGCAAGGCCTAATCTTGCTGTTGTGGCAGAATAATGAACACAGATAATGTTTGAACCGACCAGTGATGTGATAACAATGCCAGGCCTAATCTTGCTGTCATACAGAATAATGAACACAGATAGTGTTTGAGCCGACCAGTGATCTGATAACAATGCCAGGCCTAATCTTGATGTCATACAGAATAATGAACACAGATAATGTTTGAACCGACCAGTGATGTGATAACAATGCCAGGCCTAATCTTGCTGTCATACAGAATAATGAACACAGATAGTGTTTGAACTGACCAGTGATCTGGATAACAATGCCAGGCCTAATCTTGCTGTCATACAGAATAATGAACACAGATAATGTTTGAACCGACCAGTGATGATAACAATGCAAGGCCTAATCTTGCTGTTGTACAGAATAATGAACACAGATAATGTTTGAACCGACCAGTGATGTGATAACAATGCCAGGCCTAATCTTGCTGTCATACAGAATAATGAACACAGATAGTGTTTGAGCCGACCAGTGATCTGATAACAATGCCAGGCCTAATCTTGATGTCATACAGAATAATGAACACAGATAATGTTTGAACCGACCAGTGATGTAGATAACAATGCAAGGCCCTAATCTTGCTGTCATACAGAATAATGAACACAGATAATATTTGAACCGACCAGTGATGCGATAACAATGCCAGGCCGTGTTTTTTGTTCACCTGGAACATAATGGTGGATAGAATAAAATACGCAGCCTATCTAACTAATTAATGACTGTATGGTGTAAAATCATTATGAATGCTGTAAGTATAGCTAATAGTTTATATGCCAATTTTGATTTCATTTTTTAAGTCGCACGTTTAATTCCATATTTTGGCCGCACCTTTCTCACACCTGAGGTGTTTTAATTAGCTTTTATGACTTTCTCAATACACACCAATAAACTACAAGAGTTAAAAAAGTGACTCGATAGTAACCAACATTAGCTACATAATAACAACCATACTATTTGGAACAAACCTATACTTTACAGAACCAACCAAATTTTTCAAAATGCATGTTGGAAGTTTTCCCTCTTTAAAATAGTGTTATCAACTTCCTTTATACGAACGCCATGGAATTTAGATTAACAGTTTCTTGTCATCACCTTCATGCAAGCGGTAGAGCCGTAACAAGCATCAGTATTTATGCTAATTGCTTAAGCTAATATCACATTACTCTAAACATTCTTTAATTAGGAAAAAATCTAAAAATTTGTGCTAAAAGTAGGTAATGGAATAATTAATTGTAACTGTTCACTTCCATGATTATTTCGAAAACTTGAGTTAGAAACTGCTAATCCAATTTGTTTGTCCTAGAAAATATTCATGTATTTACACATCCTTTCACCTTATTAGCAACTATCTTTAATCCGAATAAAGAAAACTAAATTTCTACTCTAAGGCGAATCTGTAGGAAAAATGCTGGGCCGGTAACTAACGTGACTTTTTGTGCGGGCGTGCGAAACATTTTCGTTAAATGTGAGCAATTTTTGTTGAATAGCTCTCTTTGTTTGTTTGTTTGTTTTTGAATTTCGCACAAAGCTGTACGAGAGCTATCTGCGCTACCCGTCCCTAATTTAGCAGTGTAAGACTAGAGGAAAGGCAGCTAGTCATCACCACCTATCGCCAACTCTTTAATCAACGCAGAAGTGAGACTGACCGTCACATTATAACGTCCCGACGGCTAAAAGGGCAACCATCTTTAGTACGACAGGGATTCGAACCCGCGCCCTTCAGATTAGGAGTCGATCGCCTTAACCACCTGGCTATGCCGAATAACTCTCTACATGTGGCTTACACTTACACCAACTGAAACTCCCAGTTATGAATTGAAAAGGTCTAGCTGTATCTTGAAATCTGGAACGTAAAGTAACGCTGCAGTAGAGAATATCCACTGAAAATATGTTACTTTGGATTAACACAGTTCGAGATACGGAAAGTAAAATATCGCTGAAGTACCACTTCTGTTAGTTACGCTCAGTGTGTCTTGACATATCATCCATTTTCAAAACGTGTATAACATTATTTACGTATATGTTTCATATATATATATAAAACGGTTATGTTTGATTTACTGTAACAGTTAGAAGAGAACGACATATTAGTTTTGACTTACACAC
>NC_134825.1:10937361-11002396 GCF_004210375.1 Tachypleus tridentatus | reverse complement strand
CTCATAAAACCAGCTGGATTGAAGATGGCGAATATCATGCTAAGAAAAGCTGCTGAAAATAAGTTATCCCAAGTTCCTCTTTCAAATGACACCATCAGCAGCAGAATAGATGACATGAGAGATGACATCTTGTCTCCAAGCAATTGCAGATTTGATTTCAAGCCTAGCAAAATTCAGCCTTCAACTCGACGAGACCACCGACGTTTCCAATCTAAGCCAACTTGTATTCGTGCGCTATGTGAAGAATGACGAGATAAAAGAAGATTTTTTTTTTTGTAAACCTCTCACAACAATAACTAAGGGCGCGGCGACATGAAGAAACTTGTGGGTGACTTCTTCAGAGATGAATCTCTTTCGGGGGACACGGGAAACTGCAGACTGGGGCTGTTCAGTCTCATCTCTTTCGCATGGGATGAAAGCGTAGTTTTGGTGCGCTGGTGAAACCCAATACACCACACATCATTGTAAAACACTGTGTTCTGCACAGACATGCGTTGGCAACAAAACGTTGCCCCTCAAAACTGGCAGAAGTATTAAAGATTGTAGTGGAATGTGTGAACTTTGTGCGAAATAGTGCCCTGAAGCACCGCATCTTCAAAGAGCTGTGTAATGAAATGGGCTCTGAATTCGAGGTACTTCTGTACCATTCTAATGTTCGGTGGTTATCCTGGGAAAGGTGCTGAATCGTGTTTTTGCCATGCGTGTGGAATTAGCCCTGTTTTGCGAGAGCACCAACATTGTAATGCAGATTGCTTCAGAAAAATCTGAGTTCATTCTCATTTTGGCGTACATGGCCGTATGTCTTCAATTCTCAATCAACAGATGCAGGGCGGTGGAGTCAACATCATCGAAACGGAAAAAAAAACCTGAAGGCTTTTCAAAAAATGCTACCGTTATGGAAACGACGAACAGAGAATGATAACTTCGCAAACTATCCCCTGCTGGACGACTGTAAGTAAGATCGAAGATGTGTCTGAAATCGGAGACATTTCTGTACCAGGGGAACTGAAGCAAGCAATTGCCATGCACTTAGATGAGCTCACAAAGTCTCTCGACGGATACTCCCCACCAGAGAGTTATATCCAACATGGGTGAGACAGGCCGTTCACGTTTAGTGTTGCAACAGCAGATGTCAATGATGAATATCTCAATGAAATCATTGAGCTTCAGCAGAGCCAGGTTCAACAGCAACTCTTTCAGAACAACAACGCTCTCATAGTTTTGATGTCACCAAATCGTAGTGTACCCTCTTATAGGCTAAGAAAGTTCTTTGAAATACTCATATCATTTGTCACAACGTATCTTTGCGAGCAATCCTTTCGAGGATGGTAAACATGAAAACAAAGAAAAGAAACAGACTTTGTTGTGAAAATGATATGAGAGTGGCACTGCCAAGGTGAAACCGCGCATTTCTGAACTTGTCTCTGAAAGGCAAACAGCAGAAGTCACATTGATTTGCAGTAAATATTCATTGAGTTATGTTTTGTTTTTGTGTGTAATTCATGTTTTGTTCTTCGAACACAGTGATATTGTGTGCAACAGATGCATGGTTCATTTTGTGCACAAATAAAATGTCTTCTTATGTTTTGAATTTGAAAAAAATCGTATTTTTATTTTCCAGTTACGAAAGGTTTAGTGAATACAAGTACAAAACTTCCGTGGATCAGTACCTCCAACAGGGTTAAGAACCACCGACTTATCCTAATGTTTATAGTAGAAGCAAATCGTTTGATATTCATATCCCAATGTTTCTAGTAGATATTTATCGTTAGATACCCTTATCCCAATATTTTTAGTAGATGATAATCGTTTGATATACTTATCCTACTGTTTCTATAGATGATAATCGTTCCATATACTTATCCTACTGTTTCTATATAGATGATAATCGTTCCATATACTTATCCTACTGTTTCTATAGATGATAAACCATTTGATATACTTATCCTACTGTTTCTATAGATGATAATCGTTCCATATACTTATCCTACTGTTTCTATAGATGATAAACCGTTTGATATGCTTATCCTACTGTTTCTATAGATGATAAACGTTTGATATACTTATCCTACTGTTTCTATAGATGATAACCGTTTGATATACTTATCCTACTGTTTCTATAGATGATAATCATTTGATATACTTATCCTACTGTTTCTATAGATGATAACCGTTTGATATATTTATCCTGCACTGTTTCTATAGATGATAATCGTTCCATATACTTATCCTACTGTTTCTATAGATGATAATCATATATATGCTTATCCTACTGTTTCTATAGATGATAATCGTTCCATATACTTATCCTACTGTTTCTATAGATGATAACCCTTTGATATACTTATCCTACTGTTTCTATAGATGATAATCGTTCCATATACTTATCCTACTCTTTTCTATAGATGATAACCGTTTGATATACTTATCCTACTGTTTCTATAGATGATAACCGTTTGATATACTTATCCTACTGTTTCTATAGATGATAATCGTTCCATATACTTATCCTACTGCTTTTCTATAGATGATAATCGTTCCATATACTTATCCTACTGCTTCTTTATAGATGATAATCATTTGATATAATTATCCTACTCTTTCTATAGATGATAATCGTTCCATATACTTATCCTCCTGTTTCACATAGATGATAAACCGTTTGATATACTTATCCTATTGTTTATATAGATGATAATCGTTCCATATACTTATCCTACTGTTTCTATAGATGATAACCGTTTGATATATTTATCCTACTGTTTCTATAGATGATAATCGTTCCATACACTTATCCTACTGTTTCTATAGATGATAATCGCCATATACTTTATCCTACTGTTTCTATAGATGATAATCGTTCCATATACTTATCCTACTGTTTCTATAGATGATAACCGTTTGATATACTTATCCTACTGTTTCTATAGATGATAATCGTTCCATATACTTTTATCTACTGTTTTCTATAGATGATAACCGTTTGATATACTTATCCTACTGTTTCTATAGATGATAATCGTTTGATATGCTTATCCTACTGTTTCTATAGATGATAACCGTTTGATATACTTATCCTACTGTTTCTATAGATGATAACCGTTTGATATATTTATCCTACTGTTTCTATAGATGATAATCGTTCCATATACTTATCCTACTGTTTCTATAGATGATAACCGTTTGATATGCTTATCCTACTGTTTCTATAGATGATAACCGTTTGATATACTTATCCTACTGTTTCTATAGATGATAATCGTTCCATATACTTATCCTACTGTTTCTATAGATGATAATCGTTCCATATACTTATCCTACTGTTTCTATAGATGATAATCATTTGATATACTTATCCTACTGTTTCTATAGATGATAATCGTTCCATATACTTATCCAACTGTTTCTATAGATGATAACCGTTTGATATGCTTATCCTACTGTTTCTATAGATGATAACCGTTTGATATGCTTATCCTACTGTTTCTATAGATGATAATCGTTCCATATACTTATCCTACTGTTTCTATAGATGATAACCGTTTGATATACTTATCCTACTGTTTCTATAGATGATAACCGTTTGATATACTTATCCTACTGTTTCTATAGATGATAATCGTTCCATATACTTATCCTACTGTTTCTATAGATGATAATCGTTCCATATACTTATCCTACTGTTTCTATAGATGATAACCGTTTTGATATACTTATCCTACTGTTTCTATAGATGATGATATATCTGATTCCATACTTTCTATATCCTACTGTTTCTATAGATGATAACCGTTTGATATGCTTATCCTACTGTTTCTATAGATGATAATCATTTGATATACTTATCCTACTGTTTCTATAGATGATAATCGTTCCATATACTTATCCTACTGTTTCTATAGATGATAACCGTTTGATATATTTATCCTACTGTTTCTATAGATTATAATCGTTCCATATACTTATCCTACTGTTTCTATAGATGATAATCGTTCCATATACTTATCCTACTGTTTCTATAGATGATAACCCATATACTTATCCTACTGTTTCTATAGATGATAATCGTTCCATACACTTATCCTACTGTTTCTATAGATGATAATCGTTCCATATACTTATCCTACTGTTTCTATAGATGATAATCGTTCCATATACTTATCCTACTGTTTCTATAGATAGTCGCTTATGTTTGTTATATACATCCTTCCATCTATACCTATAGATGGCCGTTTGATATACTTATCCTACTGTTTCTATATGATGATAATCGTTCCATATACTTATCCTACTGTTTCTATAGATGATAACCGTTTGATATGCTTATCCTACTGTTTCTATAGATGATAAACCGTTTGATATACTTATCCTACTGTTTCTATAGATGATAAACGGTTTGATATACTTATCCTACTGTTTCTATAGATGATAATCATTTTGATATACTTATCCTATTGTTTCTATAGATGATAATCGTTCCATATACTTATCCTGTTTCTATAGATGATAATCGTTCCATATACTTATCCTACTCTTTCTATAGATGACAATCGTTCCATATACTTATCCTACTACTTCTATAGATGATAACCGTTTGATATACTTATCCTATTGTTTCTATAGATGATAATCGTTCCATATACTTATCCTACTCTTTCTATAGATGATAACCGTTTGATATACTTATCCTAATGCTTCTATAAATGATAATCGTTTCATATACTTATCCTAATCTTTCTATAGATGATAATCTCTTGAAATACTTATTTTAATGTTTCTTTTGATGATAATTGTTTCATATATTTATCCTGTTTCCATAAATGATAATCGTTTGATATACTTATCCTAATGTTTCTATAATTATAATCGTTTGATACCCTAGTTTTGATTCTTCTATTAAACGATAAAGTGATGATACAGTTGATACTATTTTTTAGTAGTATGTTATAACCTGTTGATACACTGGTTCTAACCTTTCTGTTAAGAGATTGTAATGTGTTCAAACATAATCCCTTATACTTTTGGTACATGATATTCCTTTGATATTTTGATATTTCTAGCAGATGATAAGTTGCTTGTATATACCAGTCCTATAATTTCTAGTGTATACTAATATGTAGATACACCAGTCCTGATAGTTTTTAGTAAATCATTAATGTGTTGATACACAACTCCAATATTTGTAGTACAAGTTGAACTTGTGGTATTTCCAATATAAAATAATTCACCTGATAGTTTTAGTAAATCATAATGTGTTGATACACAACTCCTAATATTTGTAGTACAAGTTGAACTTGTGGTATTTCCAATATAAAATAATTCACCTGATAGTTTTGGTAAATCATAATGTGTTGATACACAACTCCTAATATTTGTAGTACAAGTTGAACTTGTGGTATTTCCAATATAAAATAATTCACCTGATAGTTTTAGTAAATCATAATGTGTTGATACACAACTCTAATATTTGTAGTACAAGTTGAACTTGTGGTATTTCCAATATAAAATAATTCACCTGATAGTTTTAGTAAATCATAATGTGTTGATACACAACTCTAATATTTGTAGTACAAGTTGAACTTGTGGTATTTCCAATATAAAATAATTCACCTGATAGTTTTAGTAAATCATAATGTGTTGATACACAACTCCTATTATTTGTAGTACAAGTTGAACTTGTGGTATTTCCAATATAAAATAATTCACCTGATAGTTTTAGTAAATCATAATGTGTTGATACACAACTCCTAATATTTGTAGTACAAGTTGAACTTGTGGTATTTCCAATATAAAATAATTCACCTGATAGTTTTAGTAAATCATAATGTGTTGATACACAACTCCTAATATTTGTAGTACAAGTTGAACTTGTGGTATTTCCAATATAAAATAATTCATTATTAACTGGTCCTAATATTTTGGTAAATGTTAAATCGTTGATATACCAGTCGTGGAAAATCTAGTTGATACTAAATCTTAATATCTCACATCTTGGTCTTGTTTCAGTTGTGAGTTCAGTCATGTAGAAATATTTGTTATTAGCGTAATGTAATATTCCCCTTTATGTCAACCTACCGGTATCATGTAGAAATATTTGTTATTAGCGTGGTGTAATATTCCCCTTTATGTCAACCTACTGGTATCATGTAGAAATATTTGTTATTAGCGGTGTAATATTCCCCTTTATGTCAACCTACTGGTAGAGGAACAAAATATATGTGCCCATGTGCAGCTCTCGGTTTGAAAACCACTAAACACATTCGGTTGACCTTTAGGTATAGATGCTGTTTTTCTGCGATTTAAAACTAACCACTTTTCTTAGTAGTATTTTTTGTAAACTTATCATTTTTGTTTACGTTATTTGTTTTAATTCAGTCGAAATTAAAAGAAACAAAAGGTCCGCCATTATAAAAGTACCATTAACCTTATTACTGTTGTTAAACATACTGAATTTCATCTGTTCTGTACTAGCACTATCGAAATGTTGTATTAACCTTTATATTAACATCGTTTTATTATACCTCTTACTACCAGACGTGTCAACATGTTGTTCTGTATTGAGTAATTCTGTATTTTGGTTGTTAAACCAGTTACCAAACACGTTTACTCATTTTCTGTGTAAAATGTACATGATAATAATTCTTCAGTTATTAACTATTCATGAGTTGTTGTTTTCTCTACATCTTCGCGGGTTCGAATCCCCGTCACATCAAAATGATCGCTTTCAGCCGTGGGAGCGTTATGACGCGACGGTTAATCCCACTATTCGTTGATAAAACATCAGCCCAAGAGTTGGTGGTGGATGGTGATGACTAGCTGCCTTCCCTCTAGTTTTATACTGCTAAATTTGGGACGGCTAGCGCAGATAACCTTCGTGTAGCTTTGTATGAAATTAAAAACAAGCAGACAAACAATGACTCCATTACCATGAAAGTTTCTTTACAAATATATGTTCAGAAGTTCCTAACAATAACAAATAACAATGAACCAATTACACTGAAAGTGTCTTCACAAAGATGTGTTCAGAAGTTCCTAACAATAACAAATAACAATGAACCAATTACACTGAAAGTGTCTTCACAGAGATGTGTTCAGAAGTTCCTAACAATAACAAATAACAATGAACCAATTACACTGAAAGAGTCTTCACAAAGATGTGTTCAGAAGTTCCTAACAATAACAAATAACAATGAACCAATTACACTGAAAGTGTCTTTACAAAGATGTGTTCAGAAGTTCCTAAAAATTACAAATAACAATGAACCAATTACACTTAAAGTGTCTTTACAAAGATGTCTTCAGAAGTTCCTAACAATAACAAATAACAATGAACCAATTACACTTAAAGTGTCTTTACAAAGATGTCTTCAGAAGTTCCTAACAATAACAAATAACAATGAACCAATTACACTGAAAATGTCTTTACAAAGATGTGTTCAGAAGTTCCTAACAATAACAAATAACAATGAACCAATTACACTGAAAGTGTCTTTACAAAGATGTGTTCAGAAGTTCCTAATAATAACAATGAACCAATTACACTGAAAGTTTCTTTACAAAGATGTGTTCAGAAGTTCCTAACAATAACAAATAACAATGAACCAATTACACTGAGTGTTTCTTTAGAATGATGTGTTCAGAAGTTCCTAACAATAACAAATAACAATGAACCAATTACACTGAAAGTGTCTTTACAAAGATGTGTTCAGAAGTTCCTAACAATAACAAATAACAATGAGCCAATTACACTGAGTGTTTCTTTAGAATGATGTGTTCAGAAGTTCCTAACAATAACAAATAACAATGAGCCAATTACACTGAGTGTTTCTTTACAAAGATGTGTTCAGAAGTTCCTAACAATAACAAATAACAATGAACCAATTACACTGAAAGTGTCTTTACAAAGATGTGTTCAGAAGTTCCTAACAATAACAAACAATGAGCCAATTACACTGAAAGTTTCTTTAGAATGATGTATTCAGAAGTTCCTAACAATAACAAATAACAATGAGCCAATTACACTGAGTGTTTCTTTACAAAGATGTGTTCAGAAGTTCCTAACAATGACAAATAACAATGAACCAATTACACTGAAAGTGTCTTTATTAGTGACACTTTTGATTTCTACGTACAATAAATAGCTGAACTTCGCTAACAGTCTAGATATACAAACCTTGTTAATGCACTTGTGAATTAGCTAGATATACAACTGTACAATAAACTAACATATATTATAATAAAATAGAATTAAAACTAGGTGATTTTGTTACATTGCATGATAATATGAAATTAGTGTAACATAATCTATAAATACAGTTTTTGGAAACACTGGCAGATATATATATATATAAATTGTTGGAAGGGGTTATATTAAACATCATAACTTTCCCTCGATATGAAAAACCTTTGAACGTCACTTGCTTTTCTTGAACAGGGTAAGGAGCTCCTGACTCCCCCACACAGATTGGTAATGATGTCAGTTGTGCACTAGTTAAGGGTATCCCAACAACCACATGGATGCATCCCTGAACATCTTAAGTTGTTCAGTGCTTCAAATTATAAAAATTGGAACAGTCGTCACAACTTTTAAATCACTGTTTTAACGGTGTTAGTCATTACCTAAACGTAATCTGAACCCAGACAATGTTTAAACTAATTCTCGAAAATTCGAGTTCTGTAATATGAAATAAATGACACATTTTCCCTAAACTGAAAGTCCTGATTTCTCATGATTTATGAATAGGAGAAACCCTTTAACTCATCAGGCGAGATGGTGGTTTGTAAATATTTTAAGTAGAAATTAATATTGGAAAGATCCACTTTTTGTTGTTGTTCCCCTATTGAGTTAAGCCTTTTGCTCACTTTATCAGATAAAGACGTCTTTGCCCATCATCTCGTTCTAAGATAGTTTGACTCAGTTTTAGATAGTTTATCATAATATAGTTGAGAAAGTTTGACATAGTCTGACACAGTTTGGGATATTCTATGAAAGGCTTCGTTATTTATAATTTTATAGAAATATAACATTTACATTAAAGAAGCGTCGCCAACACTACTTAGGCTTAAACTAAGAGTTTCCATAGCGATGATTTGAAAATTATTTTTAAAAGACTGTAAGAAGATCAAGCAAAACAGTAACGGTAGACGAACTAAAAACACGCACGTACTTTAAGTTTAATGTTATATCATTGTAGGTTTCAGTTTTTTATTTAAAAAAAAACTGATCCAGTTTTCTCCTTTCTCGTTTACTTCCTTTGAATTTAAGAATTATCAAAAATTGGCCATGTCTGATGCTAAGAATGATAATAATATTTACCTTCGAGATGCTAACCCTAAGTCAAGGAAAAACTAAGCGTCTTGAAACCCTTTTCCTTTTATAATCAATAATTATAATAGGCTCACTTTATGAGTATTTCATGTTACACTAGCACCTTGAATAAGTACATTCGGCCAACGTTTTTACTTAAGTCCAGTTTTAAAACTGACGGTTGGAGTAGAAACTACGTCATCATTACGGGTTGACGTGCCCTCTATCTGTCCTGGCGCGACCTCTATACTTGCTACTGAGTCCTCTGGCGTCTTAGAAACCTCGGTAATTTCGTGGTCGTGGTCATGGTGAGGCTTGTGTTTGTGATGGAACGGCTGCAGAGAAAAACGACGATGGGTCACTTTCCGGCCACCCCTTCTCTTGGAAATGTGGGGATTATCTTTCCTCATAGTTTTGTTACGTAGTGCTTGTAGTTGAGTATAAACACGTCTCAATTCGGCCTAAGAACATGTTCAAGTCAGTAAGCTGAATGTGGTTAAAAACCTATAATTATAATTTCAGGATCTAATATTATTCCAAACAAAAATCTAACCATGAATATATTTATAAAAACGATGAAACCACAGGATTTAAAAACATTACACAAAACAAAGTATTTAAAGTAATTTATTTTTTTATGTTTTCTTCCATTGCAATAGGGCGATTAAAGATTATGAAATATATTTTAGAAAAATATTAGCCCTCCTTGTGCATAAGATTTAAAACTTCTATACAAATAAATCTTGTTTGGTTAACGTAATAAACTCTTACGTTTAACTAATTTGTAGTCAATATAAAGTACAGTTTCTTAAACATCAAACGGGCGATGCCAGTCTCACTTATTTATTCAAAATATCCAAGTAAAAGTGGTCTTCAAAACACTTACCTCGTCTCTATTCACTATTCTCTCCTTTGAGATTTAACATGAACCTTTTATTATTAAGCACTACATAGAATTAACAAAGAAAGTATATAATATACTCCACCCCTATTCAAACACTTTTATAACCCTTACCCCACATTTATAGAACATAATCATATTATAATTATTATTCACAGGTAATGAACGTCTACTGAAATGAACCCCTTTCAAAGGGAGATAATATTATATGGGAGGGTTAATTACTGATGGCACCTTGTGGAAATATGATTTCACTGCCCACGTAACTTCCAGCCCTCAAGCGATACCGCTCAATGGGGGGGAAGGCAGGGGTATCCTTTGATCTAACCTTCATGTTGTGCCCTCAAGTGCTAACACCCTTCACGCTGTGCCCTCAAGTGCTAACATCCTTCAAGTTGACTACTCAACTGCTGGAGTTGATCCGTGCGGTGTTCTGTACCCATTTGTGTCAACTCTAAATTACCATAATATTTTAGTCTTACTTTAACATATTTGACTAGTCTTTTTTTCATGTTTGTTGGAAGTTAAGCATAAAGCTACACAGAGTGAGCTATCCGTCCATCACGGTTATCGAAGGCTGCTTTCTAATGTTGTAAGGCCGCAGACATACGCTGTGCCATTGGAGGCGGTCTTTTGTAAGCAATGAAATAAAAGAACGGTTTTGGTTTGGTTTGTGTCGAATTTCGCGCAAAGCTACACGAGGGCTATATGCGCTAGCCGTCCCAAATTTAGCAGTGTAAGACTAAAGGGAAGGCAGCTAGTCATCACCACCCACCGCCAACTCTTGGGCTACTCTTTTACTAACAAATAGTGGGATTGACTGTCACATTATAAAGCCCCAACGGCTGAAAGGACGAGCATGTTTGGTCCGACGGGGACTCGAGCCCGCGATCCTCAGATTACGAGTCGAACACCTTAACCCACCTGGCCATGCCGGGTATTGATCAAATGGAAGAACAAGAAAGTGGTTTATTAAAAGAGGTGAAGAAAAGGTAAAAAACATTGGTTGAAATGGATAAATAAAATAATGTATATTTATCTCTCTGTAAGTACCTTCTGTTTAAATGCTTCACAGAAAGGAAGATGGTGGATATCGAAGGTTAACATACCGTTGGTGGATATCGAAGGTTAAGATACCGTATAGCCATGTATATAATAAAAAGAAATTACCTTGATTATGAAATTATAACGAAAAACAGCAAGTGAATGTTTATTGACTGGCGGATGCGTCTGAGTTAACAGTATCAAATAAGATGTTCGTCATATTGTATGGATCACTTCAGTGGCACGTGACCTTTTTTCCCCAGTAAGTGACTTATCGGTGGCTTATTTTCTACCTCCTGACAATGTGGATGACTTGTTTCCCAGCAAGTGGCCTTGTGGGTGACTTACTTTCCAGTAAGTTACTTTATAGGTGACTTGTTTCCTAACACGTGATCTATTTGGTTACTTGCTTCTCAGCACGTGACTTTCTCCTAAAAATGTGAACTAATTGTATTGTCACTCAGCATGTGATCCCATGTGCTCCACACTGGATAAGCAGATTGTGTGCGGATTCACATCGATAGAACCAAGCAGAACCCACTGTGTAGCTTTGTGCTTAATTCAAAACACACAATCCAACTCTAGGCGGGAACAACAACTTCTCAGATACACACCACACTGAAAACTCAACTAATACTGTATCAAGAATTACAGAGAATGAAATATTCATTTTGTTTATTTAATAAAAGATGTGACAACCACACCCAGACAACATGAACAACATCCTCTTAAGCCACATTACAACTAGCTGATGACGTTTCGTATGTTTTACACTTCATATTAGTTGATGTCGTTGCCCACCACCTAGCGGCATATTTTGAAAGTATTCATCACTCTAATGGTATTAAGCGGCGGCTTTCACCTCCACTGCCATTGGTAACGGAAGCTACTAACTTGTTTTATAATAACTATAGAAACGTCCTTACCTAATATCTTCTGGATCCATATCTGTCAAGTTAATTTCCACTAAGTCAACTTCCCCGTTAGACATAATGGCTTCATGAAGCTTCAGAGAGTCTGGTACGTGGTCTTGTATGTCACAAGAGAGATGTCGGTTGGGATCAGATGGTCTATGGTGGCTGTGAACGAATATGTAATTTTAACTTGCTTCAAATTTTTAGAATAATATGTTTTAGAATATAAACTAGTCTCGTGTATATTTAGTGTTAACTCCTTGTTCTAAACTTGACACTGATAAGTTCAACACAAACTAGTTTCAAGTATATTTAGTGTTAACTCCTTGTTCTAAACTTGACACTGATAAGTTCAACACAAACTAGTTTCAAGTATATTTAGTGTTAACTCCTTGTTCTAAACTTGACACTGATAAGTTCAACACAAACTAGTTTCAAGTATATTTAGTGTTAACTCCTTGTTCTAAACTTGACACTGATAAGTTGAGCACAAATTAGTTTCATGCATGTTTAGTGTTAACTGCTTATCCTAAACTTGATACTGATAAGTTCAACACAAATGAGTTTTATGCATGTTTAGTGTTAACGGCTTATCCTAAACTTGACACTGATAAGTTCAACACAAACTAGTTTCAAGTATATTTAGTGTTAGCTCCTTGTTCTAAACTTGACACTGATAAGTTCAACACAAACTAGTTTCAAGTATATTTAATGTTAACTCCTTGTTCTAAACTTGACAACTGATAAGTTCAACACAAACTAGTTTCAAGTATATTTAGTGTTAACTCCTTGTTCTAAACTTGACACTGATAAGTTCAACACAAACTAGTTTCAAGTATATTTAGTGTTAACTCCTTGTTCTAAACTTGACACTGATAAGTTCAACACAAACTAGTTTCAAGTATATTTAGTGTTAACTCCTTGTTCTAAACTTGACACTGATAAGTTCAACACAAACTAGTTTCAAGTATATTTAGTGTTAGCTCCTTGTTCTAAACTTGACACTGATAAGTTCAACACAAACTAGTTTCAAGTATATTTAATGTTAACTGCTTATCCTAAACTTGATACTGATAAGTTGAACACAAATGAGTTTCATGCATGTTTAGTGTTAACTCCTTGTTCTAAACTTGACACTGATAAGTTCAACACAAACTAGTTTCAAGTATATTTAGTGTTAACTCCTTGTTCTAAACTTGACACTGATAAGTTCAACACAAATTAGTTTCATGCATGTTTAGTGTTAACTGCTTATCCTAAACTTGACACTGATAAGTTCAACACAAACTAGTTTCAAGTATATTTAGTGTTAACTGCTTATTCTAAACTTGACACTGATAAGTTCAACACAAACTAGTTTCAAAGTATATTTAGTGTGTTAACTCCTTGTTCTAAACTTGACACTGATAAGTTCAACACAAACTAGTTTCAAGCATATTTAGTGTTAACTCCTTGTTCTAAACTTGACACTGATAAGTTCAACACAAACTAGTTTCAAGTATATTTAGTGTTAACTCCTTGTTCTAAACTTGACACTGATAAGTTCAACACAAACTAGTTTCAAGTATATTTAGTGTTAACTCCTTGTTCTAAACTTGACACTGATAAGTTCAACACAAACTAGTTTCATGTATATTTAGTGTTAACTGCTTATCCTAAACTTGACACTGATAAGTTCAACACAAATGAGTTTCATGCATGTTTAGTGTTAACTCCTTGTTCTAAACTTGACACTGATAAGTTCAACACAAACTAGTTTCAAGTATATTTAGTGTTAACTCCTTGTTCTAAACTTGACACTGATAAGTTCAACACAAACTAGTTTCAAGTATATTTAGTGTTAACTCCTTGTTCTAAACTTGACACTGATAAGTTCAACACAAACTGGTTTCAAGTATATATAGTGTTAACTCCTTGTTCTAAACTTGACACTGATAAGTTCAACACAAACTAGTTTCAAGTATATTTAGTGTTAACTCCTTGTTCTAAACTTGACACTGATAAGTTCAACACAAACTAGTTTCAAGTATATTTAGTGTTAACTCCTTGTTCTAAACTTGACACTGATAAGTTCAACACAAACTAGTTTCAAGTATATTTAGTGTTAACTCCTTGTTCTAAACTTGACACTGATAAGTTGAGCACACAAATTAGTTTCATGCATGTTTAGTGTTAACTGCTTATCCTAAACTTGACACTGATAAGTTCAACACAAATGAGTTTTATGCATGTTTAGTGTTAACGGCTTATTCTAAACTTGACACTGATAAGTTCAACACAAACTAGTTTCAAGTATATTTAGTGTTAGCTCCTTGTTCTAAACTTGACACTGATAAGTTCAACACAAACTAGTTTCAAGTATATTTAGTGTTAACTCCTTGTTCTAAACTTGACACTGATAAGTTCAACACAAACTAGTTTCAAGTATATTTAGTGTTAACTCCTTGTTCTAAACTTGACACTGATAAGTTCAACACAAACTAGTTTCAAGTATATTTAGTGTTAACTCCTTGTTCTAAACTTGACACTGATAAGTTCAACACAAACTAGTTTCAAGTATATTTAGTGTTAGCTCCTTGTTCTAAACTTGACACTGATAAGTTCAACACAAACTAGTTTCAAGTATATTTAGTGTTAACTCCTTGTTCTAAACTTGACACTGATAAGTTCAACACAAATGAGTTTCATGCATGTTTAGTGTTAACTGCTTATCCTAAACTTGACACTGATAAGTTCAACACAAACTAGTTTCAAGTATATTTAGTGTTAGCTCCTTGTTCTAAACTTGACACTGATAAGTTCAACACAAACTAGTTTCAAGTATATTTAGTGTTAACTGCTTGTTCTAAACTTGACACTGATAAGTTCAACACAAACTAGTTTCAAGTATATTTAGTGTTAACTCCTTGTTTCTAAACTTGACACTGATAAGTTCAACACAAACTAGTTTCAAGTATGTTTGCAGTGTTAATTCCTTGTTCTAAACTTGACACTGATAAGTTCAACACAAACTAGTTTCAAGTATATTTAATGTTAACTCCTTGTTCTAAACT
Organism: Tachypleus tridentatus; assembly: GCF_004210375.1. NCBI lineage: Eukaryota > Metazoa > Arthropoda > Merostomata > Xiphosura > Limulidae > Tachypleus > Tachypleus tridentatus. Next base: position 10,987,177 of record NC_134825.1, on the reverse strand, counting down.
TGACACTGATAAGTTCAACACAAACTAGTTTCAAGTATATTTAGTGTTAACTCCTTGTTCTAAACTTGACACTGATAAGTTCAACACAAACTAGTTTCAAGTATATTTAATGTTAACTGCTTATCCTAAACTTGACACTGATAAGTTCAACACAAATTAGTTTCAAGTATATTTAGTGTTAACTCCTTGTTCTAAACTTGACACTGATAAGTTCAACACAAACTAGTTTCAAGTATATTTAGTGTTAACTCCTTGTTCTAAACTTGACACTGATAAGTTCAACACAAACTAGTTTCAAGTATATTTAGTGTTAACTGCTTATCCTAAACTTGATACTGATAAGTTCAACACAAATGAGTTTCATGCATGTTTAGTGTTAACTGCTTATCCTAAACTTGACACTGATAAGTTCAACACAAACTAGTTTCAAGTATATTTAGTGTTAGCTCCTTGTTCTAAACTTGACACTGATAAGTTCAACACAAACTAGTTTCAAGTATATTTAGTGTTAACTCCTTGTTCTAAACTTGACACTGATAAGTTCAACACAAACTAGTTTCAAGTATATTTAGTGTTAACTCCTTGTTCTAAACTTGACACTGATAAGTTCAACACAAACTAGTTTCAAGTATATTTAGTGTTAACTCCTTGTTCTAAACTTGACACTGATAAGTTCAACACAAACTAGTTTCAAGTATATTTAGTGTTAACTCCTTGTTCTAAACTTGACACTGATAAGTTCAACACAAACTAGTTTCAAGTATATTTAGTGTTAGCTCCTTGTTCTAAACTTGACACTGATAAGTTCAACACAAACTAGTTTCAAGTATATTTAGTGTTAACCTTGTTCTAAACTTGACACTGATAAGTTCAACACAAACTAGTTTCAAGTATATTTAGTGTTAACTCCTTGTTCTAAACTTGACACTGATAAGTTCAACACAAACTAGTTTCAAGTATATTTAGTGTTAACTCCTTGTTCTAAACTTGACACTGATAAGTTCAACACAAACTAGTTTCAAGTATATTTAGTGTTAGCTCCTTGTTCTAAACTTGACACTGATAAGTTCAACACAAACTAGTTTCAAGTATATTTAGTGTTAACTCCTTGTTCTAAACTTGACACTGATAAGTTCAACACAAACTAGTTTCAAGTATATTTAGTGTTAACTCCTTGTTCTAAACTTGACACTGATAAGTTCAACACAAACTAGTTTCAAGCATATTTAGTGTTAACTGCTTATCCTAAACTTGACACTGATAAGTTCAACACAAATGAGTTTCATGCATGTTTAGTGTTAACTGCTTGTTCTAAACTTGACACTGATAAGTTCAACACAAACTAGTTTCAAGTATATTTAGTGTTAACTCCTTGTTCTAAACTTGACACTGATAAGTTCAACACAAACTAGTTTCAAGTATATTTAGTGTTAACTCCTTGTTCTAAACTTGACACTGATAAGTTCAACACAAACTAGTTTCAAGTATATTTAGTGTTAACTCCTTGTTCTAAACTTGACACTGATAAGTTCAACACAAACTAGTTTCAAGTATATTTAGTGTTAGCTCCTTGTTCTAAACTTGACACTGATAAGTTCAACACAAACTAGTTTCAAGTATATTTAGTGTTAACTCCTTGTTCTAAACTTGACACTGATAAGTTCAACACAAACTAGTTTCAAGTATATTTAGTGTTAACTCCTTGTTCTAAACTTGACACTGATAAGTTCAACACAAACTAGTTTCAAGTATATTTAGTGTTAACTCCTTGTTCTAAACTTGACACTGATAAGTTCAACACAAATGAGTTTCATGCATGTTTAGTGTTAACTGCTTATTCTAAACTTGACACTGATAAGTTCAACACAAACTAGTTTCAAGTATATTTAGTGTTAACTCCTTGTTCTAAACTTGACACTGATAAGTTCAACACAAACTAGTTTCATGCATATTTAGTGTTAACTGCTTATCCTAAACTTGACACTGATAAGTTCAACACAAATGAGTTTCAAGTATATTTAGTGTTAACTCCTTGTTCTAAACGTGACACTGATAAGTTCAACACAAACTAGTTTCAAGTATATTTAGTGTTACTCCTTGTTCTAAACTCGACACTGATAAGTTCAACACAAACTAGTTTCAAGTATATTTAGTGTTAACTCCTTGTTCTAAACTTGACACTGATAAGTTCAACACAAACTAGTTTCAAGTATATTTAGTGTTAACCCTTGTTCTAAACTTGACACTGATAAGTTCACAAACTAGTTTCAAGTATATTTAGTGTTAACTCCTTGTTCTAAACTTGACACTGATAAGTTCAACACAAACTAGTTTCAAGTATATTTAGTGTTAACTCCTTGTTCTAAACTTGACACTGATAAGTTCAACACAAACTAGTTTCAAGTATATTTAGTGTTAACTCCTTGTTCTAAACTTGACACTGATAAGTTCAACACAAACTAGTTTCAAGTATATTTAGTGTTAACTCCTTGTTCTAAACTTGACACTGATAAGTTCAACACAAACTAGTTTCAAGTATATTTAGTGTTAACTCCTTGTTCTAAACTTGACACTGATAAGTTCAACACAAACTAGTTTCAAGTATATTTAGTGTTAACTCCTTGTTCTAAACTTGACACTGATAAGTTCAACACAAACTAGTTTCAAGTATATTTAGTGTTAACTCCTTGTTCTAAACTTGACACTGATAAGTTCAACACAAACTAGTTTCAATGTTTAGTGTTAACTGCTTATCCTAAACTTGACACTGATAAGTTCAACACAAACTAGTTTCAAGTATTTTAGTGTTAACTGATAAGTTCAACTTTTCAAGTATATTTAGTGTTAACTCCTAAACTTGACACTGATAAGTTCAACACAAACTAGTTTCAAGTATATTTAGTGTTAACTCCTTGTTCTAAACTTGACACTGATAAGTTCAACACAAACTAGTTTCAAGTATATTTAGTGTTAACTCCTTGTTCTAAACTTGACACTGATAAGTTCAACACAAACTAGTTTCAAGTATATTTAGTGTTAACTCCTTGTTCTAAACTTGACACTGATAAGTTCAACACAAACTAGTTTCAAGTATATTTAGTGTTAACTCCTTGTTCTAAACTTGACACTGATAAGTTCAACACAAACTAGTTTCAAGTATATTTAGTGTTAACTCCTTGTTCTAAACTTGACACTGATAAGTTCAACACAAACTAGTTTCAAGTATATTTAGTGTTAACTCCTTGTTCTAAACTTGACACTGATAAGTTCAACACAAACTAGTTTCAAGTATATTTAGTGTTAACTCCTTAAGTTCTAAACTTGACACTGATAAGTTCAACACAAACTAGTTTCAAGTATATTTAGTGTTAACTCCTTGTTCTAAACTTGACACTGATAAGTTCAACACAAACTAGTTTCAAGTATATTTAGTGTTAACTCCTTGTTCTAAACTTGACACTGATAAGTTCAACACAAACTAGTTTCAAGTATATTTAGTGTTAACTCCTTGTTCTAAACTTGACACTGATAAGTTCAACACAAACTAGTTTCAAGTATATTTAGTGTTAACTCCTTGTTCTAAACTTGACACTGATAAGTTCAACACAAACTAGTTTCAAGTATATTTAGTGTTAACTCCTTGTTCTAAACTTGACACTGATAAGTTCAACACAAACTAGTTTCAAGTATATTTAGTGTTAACTCCTTGTTCTAAACTTGACACTGATAAGTTCAACACAAACTAGTTTCAAGTATATTTAGTGTTAACTCCTTGTTCTAAACTTGACACTGATAAGTTCAACACAAACTAGTTTCAAGTATATTTAGTGTTAACTCCTTGTTCTAAACTTGACACTGATAAGTTCAACACAAACTAGTTTCAAGTATATTTAGTGTTAACTCCTTGTTCTAAACTTGACACTGATAAGTTCAACACAAACTAGTTTCAAGTATATTTAGTGTTAACTCCTTGTTCTAAACTTGACACTGATAAGTTCAACACAAACTAGTTTCAAGTATATTTAGTGTTAACTCCTTGTTCTAAACTTGACACTGATAAGTTCAACACAAACTAGTTTCAAGTATAGTGTTAACTCCTTTAGTGTTAACACAAACTAGTTTCAAGTATATTTAGTGTTAACTCCTTGTTCTAAACTGTTCTAAACTTGACACTGATAAGTTCAACACAAACTAGTTTCAAGTATATTTAGTGTTAACTCCTTGTTCTAAACTTGACACTGATAAGTTCAACACAAACTAGTTTCAAGTATATTTAGTGTTAACTCCTTGTTCTAAACTTGACACTGATAAGTTCAACACAAACTAGTTTCAAGTATATTTAGTGTTAACTCCTTGTTCTAAACTTGACACTGATAAGTTCAACACAAACTAGTTTCAAGTATATTTAGTGTTAAAACTCCTTGTTCTAAACTTGACACTGATAAGTTCAACACAAACTAGTTTCAAGTATATTTAGTGTTAACTCCTTGTTCTAAACTTGACACTGATAAGTTCAACACAAACTAGTTTCAAGTATATTTAGTGTTAACTCCTTGTTCTAAACTTGACACTGATAAGTTCAACACAAACTAGTTTCAAGTATATTTAGTGTTAACTCCTTGTTCTAAACTTGACACTGATAAGTTCAACACAAACTAGTTTCAAGTATATTTAGTGTTAACTCCTTGTTCTAAACTTGACACTGATAAGTTCAACACAAACTAGTTTCAAGTATATTTAGTGTTAACTCCTTGTTCTAAACTTGACACTGATAAGTTCAACACAAACTAGTTTCAAGTATATTTAGTGTTAACTCCTTGTTCTAAACTTGACACTGATAAGTTCAACACAAACTAGTTTCAAGTATATTTAGTGTTAACTCCTTGTTCTAAACTTGACACTGATAAGTTCAACACAAACTAGTTTCAAGTATATTTAGTGTTAACTCCTTGTTCTAAACTTGACACTGATAAGTTCAACACAAACTAGTTTCAAGTATATTTAGTGTTAACTCCTTGTTCTAAACTTGACACTGATAAGTTCAACACAAACTAGTTTCAAGTATATTTAGTGTTAACTCCTTGTTCTAAACTTGACACTGATAAGTTCAACACAAACTAGTTTCAAGTATATTTAGTGTTAACTCCTTGTTCTAAACTTGACACTGATAAGTTCAACACAAACTAGTTTCAAGTATATTTAGTGTTAACTCCTTGTTCTAAACTTGACACTGATAAGTTCAACACAAACTAGTTTCAAGTATATTTAGTGTTAACTCCTTGTTCTAAACTTGACACTGATAAGTTCAACACAAACTAGTTTCAAGTATATTTAGTGTTAACTCCTTGTTCTAAACTTGACACTGATAAGTTCAACACAAACTAGTTTCAAGTATATTTAGTGTTAACTCCTTGTTCTAAACTTGACACTGATAAGTTCAACACAAACTAGTTTCAAGTATATTTAGTGTTAACTCCTTGTTCTAAACTTGAAACTTGACACTGATAAGTTCAACACAAACTAGTTTCAAGTATATTTAGTGTTAACTCCTTGTTCTAAACTTGACACTGATAAGTTCAACACAAACTAGTTTCAAGTATATTTAGTGTTAACTCCTTGTTCTAAACTTGACACTGATAAGTTCAACACAAACTAGTTTCAAGTATATTTAGTGTTAACTCCTTGTTCTAAACTTGACACTGATAAGTTCAACACAAACTAGTTTCAAGTATATTTAGTGTTAACTCCTTGTTCTAAACTTGACACTGATAAGTTCAACACAAACTAGTTTCAAGTATATTTAGTGTTAACTCCTTGTTCTAAACTTGACACTGATAAGTTCAACACAAACTAGTTTCAAGTATATTTAGTGTTAACTCCTTGTTCTAAACTTGACACTGATAAGTTCAACACAAACTAGTTTCAAGTATATTTAGTGTTAACTCCTTGTTCTAAACTTGACACTGATAAGTTCAACACAAACTAGTTTCAAGTATATTTAGTGTTAACTCCTTGTTCTAAACTTGACACTGATAAGTTCAACACAAACTAGTTTCAAGTATATTTAGTGTTAACTCCTTGTTCTAAACTTGACACTGATAAGTTCAACACAAACTAGTTTCAAGTATATTTAGTGTTAACTCCTTGTTCTAAACTTGACACTGATAAGTTCAACACAAACTAGTTTCAAGTATATTTAGTGTTAACTCCTTGTTCTAAACTTGACACTGATAAGTTCAACACAAACTAGTTTCAAGTATATTTAGTGTTAACTCCTTGTTCTAAACTTGACACTGATAAGTTCAACACAAACTAGTTTCAAGTATATTTAGTGTTAACTCCTTGTTCTAAACTTGACACTGATAAGTTCAACACAAACTAGTTTCAAGTATATTTAGTGTTAACTCCTTGTTCTAAACTTGACACTGATAAGTTCAACACAAACTAGTTTCAAGTATATTTAGTGTTAACTCCTTGTTCTAAACTTGACACTGATAAGTTCAACACAAACTAGTTTCAAGTATATTTAGTGTTAACTCCTTGTTCTAAACTTGACACTGATAAGTTCAACACAAACTAGTTTCAAGTATATTTAGTGTTAACTCCTTGTTCTAAACTTGACACTGATAAGTTCAACACAAACTAGTTTCAAGTATATTTAGTGTTAACTCCTTGTTCTAAACTTGACACTGATAAGTTCAACACAAACTAGTTTCAAGTATATTTAGTGTTAACTCCTTGTTCTAAACTTGACACTGATAAGTTCAACACAAACTAGTTTCAAGTATATTTAGTGTTAACTCCTTGTTCTAAACTTGACACTGATAAGTTCAACACAAACTAGTTTCAAGTATATTTAGTGTTAACTCCTTGTTCTAAACTTGACACTGATAAGTTCAACACAAACTAGTTTCAAGTATATTTAGTGTTAACTCCTTGTTCTAAACTTGACACTGATAAGTTCAACACAAACTAGTTTCAAGTATATTTAGTGTTAACTCCTTGTTCTAAACTTGACACTGATAAGTTCAACACAAACTAGTTTCAAGTATATTTAGTGTTAACTCCTTGTTCTAAACTTGACACTGATAAGTTCAACACAAACTAGTTTCAAGTATATTTAGTGTTAACTCCTTGTTCTAAACTTGACACTGATAAGTTCAACACAAACTAGTTTCAAGTATATTTAGTGTTAACTCCTTGTTCTAAACTTGACACTGATAAGTTCAACACAAACTAGTTTCAAGTATATTTAGTGTTAACTCCTTGTTCTAAACTTGACACTGATAAGTTCAACACAAACTAGTTTCAAGTATATTTAGTGTTAACTCCTTGTTCTAAACTTGACACTGATAAGTTCAACACAAACTAGTTTCAAGTATATTTAGTGTTAACTCCTTGTTCTAAACTTGACACTGATAAGTTCAACACAAACTAGTTTCAAGTATATTTAGTGTTAACTCCTTGTTCTAAACTTGACACTGATAAGTTCAACACAAACTAGTTTCAAGTATATTTAGTGTTAACTCCTTGTTCTAAACTTGACACTGATAAGTTCAACACAAACTAGTTTCAAGTATATTTAGTGTTAACTCCTTGTTCTAAACTTGACACTGATAAGTTCAACACAAACTAGTTTCAAGTATATTTAGTGTTAACTCCTTGTCCTAAACTTGACACTGATAAGTTCAACACAAACTAGTTTCAAGTATATTTAGTGTTAACTCCTTGTTCTAAACTTGACACTGATAAGTTCAACACAAACTAGTTTCAAGTATATTTAGTGTTAACTCCTTGTTCTAAACTTGACACTGATAAGTTCAACACAAACTAGTTTCAAGTATATTTAGTGTTAACTCCTTGTTCTAAACTTGACACTGATAAGTTCAACACAAACTAGTTTCAAGTATATTTAGTGTTAACTCCTTGTTCTAAACTTGACACTGATAAGTTCAACACAAACTAGTTTCAAGTATATTTAGTGTTAACTCCTTGTTCTAAACTTGACACTGATAAGTTCAACACAAACTAGTTTCAAGTATATTTAGTGTTAACTCCTTGTTCTAAACTTGACACTGATAAGTTCAACACAAACTAGTTTCAAGTATATTTAGTGTTAACTCCTTGTTCTAAACTTGACACTGATAAGTTCAACACAAATGAGTTTCAAGTATGTTTAGTGTTAACTGCTTATCTAAACTTGACACTGATAAGTTCAACACAAACTAGTTTCAAGTATATTTAGTGTTAACTCCTTGTTCTAAACTTGACACTGATAAGTTCAACACAAACTAGTTTCAAGTATATTTAGTGTTAACTCCTTGTTCTAAACTTGACACTGATAAGTTCAACACAAACTAGTTTCAAGTATATTTAGTGTTAACTCCTTGTTCTAAACTTGACACTGATAAGTTCAACACAAACTAGTTTCAAGTATATTTAGTGTTAACTCCTTGTTCTAAACTTGACACTGATAAGTTCAACACAAACTAGTTTCAAGTATATTTAGTGTTAACTCCTTGTTCTAAACTTGACACTGATAAGTTCAACACAAACTAGTTTCAAGTATATTTAGTGTTAACTCCTTGTTCTAAACTTGACACTGATAAGTTCAACACAAACTAGTTTCAAGTATATTTAGTGTTAACTCCTTGTTCTAAACTTGACACTGATAAGTTCAACACAAACTAGTTTCAAGTATATTTAGTGTTAACTCCTTGTTCTAAACTTGACACTGATAAGTTCAACACAAACTAGTTTCAAGTATATTTAGTGTTAACTCCTTGTTCTAAACTTGACACTGATAAGTTCAACACAAACTAGTTTCAAGTATATTTAGTGTTAACTCCTTGTTCTAAACTTGACACTGATAAGTTCAACACAAACTAGTTTCAAGTATATTTAGTGTTAACTCCTTGTTCTAAACTTGACACTGATAAGTTCAACACAAACTAGTTTCAAGTATATTTAGTGTTAACTCCTTGTTCTACACTGATAAGTTCAACACAAACTAGTTTCAAGTATATTTAGTGTTAACTCCTTGTTCTAAACTTGACACTGATAAGTTCAACACAAACTAGTTTCAAGTATATTTAGTGTTAACTCCTTGCTTGTTCTAAACTTGACACTGATAAGTTCAACACAAACTAGTTTCAAGTATGATTTAGTGTTAACTCCTTGTCCTAAACTTGACACTGATAAGTTCAACACAAACTAGTTTCAAGTATATTTAGTGTTAACTCCTTGTTCTAAACTTGACACTGATAAGTTCAACACAAACTAGTTTCAAGTATATTTAGTGTTAACTCCTTGTTCTAAACTTGACACTGATAAGTTCAACACAAACTAGTTTCAAGTATATTTAGTGTTAACTCCTTGTTCTAAACTTGACACTGATAAGTTCAACACAAACTAGTTTCAAGTATATTTAGTGTTAACTCCTTGTTCTAAACTTGACACTGATAAGTTCAACACAAACTAGTTTCAAGTATATTTAGTGTTAACTCCTTGTTCTAAACTTGACACTGATAAGTTCAACACAAACTAGTTTCAAGTATATTTAGTGTTAACTCCTTGTTCTAAACTTGACACTGATAAGTTCAACACAAACTAGTTTCAAGTATATTTAGTGTTAACTCCTTGTTCTAAACTTGACACTGATAAGTTCAACACAAACTAGTTTCAAGTATATTTAGTGTTAACTCCTTGTTCTAAACTTGACACTGATAAGTTCAACACAAACTAGTTTCAAGTATATTTAGTGTTAACTCCTTGTTCTAAACTTGACACTGATAAGTTCAACACAAACTAGTTTCAAGTATATTTAGTGTTAACTCCTTGTTCTAAACTTGACACTGATAAGTTCAACACAAACTAGTTTCAAGTATATTTAGTGTTAACTCCTTGTTCTAAACTTGACACTGATAAGTTCAACACAAACTAGTTTCAAGTATATTTAGTGTTAACTCCTTGTTCTAAACTTGACACTGATAAGTTCAACACAAACTAGTTTCAAGTATATTTAGTGTTAACTCCTTGTTCTAAACTTGACACTGATAAGTTCAACACAAACTAGTTTCAAGTATATTTAGTGTTAACTCCTTGTTCTAAACTTGACACTGATAAGTTCAACACAAACTAGTTTCAAGTATATTTAGTGTTAACTCCTTGTTCTAAACTTGACACTGATAAGTTCAACACAAACTAGTTTCAAGTATATTTAGTGTTAACTCCTTGTTCTAAACTTGACACTGATAAGTTCAACACAAACTAGTTTCAAGTATATTTAGTGTTAACTCCTTGTTCTAAACTTGACACTGATAAGTTCAACACAAACTAGTTTCAAGTATATTTAGTGTTAACTCCTTGTTCTAAACTTGACACTGATAAGTTCAACACAAACTAGTTTCAAGTATATTTAGTGTTAACTCCTTGTTCTAAACTTGACACTGATAAGTTCAACACAAACTAGTTTCAAGTATATTTAGTGTTAACTCCTTGTTCTAAACTTGACACTGATAAGTTCAACACAAACTAGTTTCAAGTATATTTAGTGTTAACTCCTTGTTCTAAACTTGACACTGATAAGTTCAACACAAACTAGTTTCAAGTATATTTAGTGTTAACTCCTTGTTCTAAACTTGACACTGATAAGTTCAACACAAACTAGTTTCAAGTATATTTAGTGTTAACTCCTTGTTCTAAACTTGACACTGATAAGTTCAACACAAATGAGTTTCATGCATGTTTAGTGTTAACTCCTTGTTCTAAACTTGACACTGATAAGTTCAACACAAACTAGTTTCAAGTATATTTAGTGTTAACTCCTTGTTCTAAACTTGACACTGATAAGTTCAACACAAACTAGTTTCAAGTATATTTAGTGTTAACTCCTTGTTCTAAACTTGACACTGATAAGTTCAACACAAACTAGTTTCAAGTATATTTAGTGTTAACTCCTTGTTCTAAACTTGACACTGATAAGTTCAACACAAACTAGTTTCAAGTATATTTAGTGTTAACTCCTTGTTCTAAACTTGACACTGATAAGTTCAACACAAACTAGTTTCAAGTATATTTAGTGTTAACTCCTTGTTCTAAACTTGACACTGATAAGTTCAACACAAACTAGTTTCAAGTATATTTAGTGTTAACTCCTTGTTCTAAACTTGACACTGATAAGTTCAACACAAACTAGTTTCAAGTATATTTAGTGTTAACTCCTTGTTCTAAACTTGACACTGATAAGTTCAACACAAACTAGTTTCAAGTATATTTAGTGTTAACTCCTTGTTCTAAACTTGACACTGATAAGTTCAACACAAACTAGTTTCAAGTATATTTAGTGTTAACTCCTTGTTCTAAACTTGACACTGATAAGTTCAACACAAACTAGTTTCAAGTATATTTAGTGTTAACTCCTTGTTCTAAACTTGACACTGATAAGTTCAACACAAAACTAGTTTCAAGTTTCATATATTTAGTGTTAACTCCTTGTTCTAAACTTGACACTGATAAGTTCAACACAAACTAGTTTCAAGTATATTTAGTGTTAACTCCTTGTTCTAGTGATTTCAACACAAACTAGTTTCAAGTATATTTAGTGTTAACTCCTTGTTCTAAACTTGACACTGATAAGTTCAACACAAACTAGTTTCAAGTATATTTAGTGTTAACTCCTTGTTCTAAACTTGACACTGATAAGTTCAACACAAACTAGTTTCAAGTATATTTAGTGTTAACTCCTTGTTCTAAACTTGACACTGATAAGTTCAACACAAACTAGTTTCAAGTATATTTAGTGTTAACTCCTTGTTCTAAACTTGACACTGATAAGTTCAACACAAACTAGTTTCAAGTATATTTAGTGTTAACTCCTTGTTCTAAACTTGACACTGATAAGTTCAACACAAACTAGTTTCAAGTATATTTAGTGTTAACTCCTTGTTCTAAACTTGACACTGATAAGTTCAACACAAACTAGTTTCAAGTATATTTAGTGTTAACTCCTTGTTCTAAACTTGACACTGATAAGTTCAACACAAACTAGTTTCAAGTATATTTAGTGTTAACTCCTTGTTCTAAACTTGACACTGATAAGTTCAACACAAACTAGTTTCAAGTATATTTAGTGTTAACTCCTTGTTCTAAACTTGACACTGATAAGTTCAACACAAACTAGTTTCAAGTATATTTAGTGTTAACTCCTTGTTCTAAACTTGACACTGATAAGTTCAACACAAACTAGTTTCAAGTATATTTAGTGTTAACTCCTTGTTCTAAACTTGACACTGATAAGTTCAACACAAACTAGTTTCAAGTATATTTAGTGTTAACTCCTTGTTCTAAACTTGACACTGATAAGTTCAACACAAACTAGTTTCAAGTATATTTAGTGTTAACTCCTTGTTCTAAACTTGACACTGATAAGTTCAACACAAACTAGTTTCAAGTATATTTAGTGTTAACTCCTTGTTCTAAACTTGACACTGATAAGTTCAACACAAACTAGTTTCAAGTATATTTAGTGTTAACTCCTTGTTCTAAACTTGACACTGATAAGTTCAACACAAACTAGTTTCAAGTATATTTAGTGTTAACTCCTTGTTCTAAACTTGACACTGATAAGTTCAACACAAACTAGTTTCAAGTATATTTAGTGTTAACTCCTTGTTCTAAACTTGACACTGATAAGTTCAACACAAACTAGTTTCAAGTATATTTAGTGTTAACTCCTTGTTCTAAACTTGACACTGATAAGTTCAACACAAACTAGTTTCAAGTATATTTAGTGTTAACTCCTTGTTCTAAACTTGACACTGATAAGTTCAACACAAACTAGTTTCAAGTATATTTAGTGTTAACTCCTTGTTCTAAACTTGACACTGATAAGTTCAACACAAACTAGTTTCAAGTATATTTAGTGTTAACTCCTTGTTCTAAACTTGACACTGATAAGTTCAACACAAACTAGTTTCAAGTATATTTAGTGTTAACTCCTTGTTCTAAACTTGACACTGATAAGTTCAACACAAACTAGTTTCAAGTATATTTAGTGTTAACTCCTTGTTCTAAACTTGACACTGATAAGTTCAACACAAACTAGTTTCAAGTATATTTAGTGTTAACTCCTTGTTCTAAACTTGACACTGATAAGTTCAACACAAACTAGTTTCAAGTATATTTAGTGTTAACTCCTTGTTCTAAACTTGACACTGATAAGTTCAACACAAACTAGTTTCAAGTATATTTAGTGTTAACTCCTTGTTCTAAACTTGACACTGATAAGTTCAACACAAACTAGTTTCAAGTATATTTAGTGTTAACTCCTTGTTCTAAACTTGACACTGATAAGTTCAACACAAACTAGTTTCAAGTATATTTAGTGTTAACTCCTTGTTCTAAACTTGACACTGATAAGTTCAACACAAACTAGTTTCAAGTATATTTAGTGTTAACTCCTTGTTCTAAACTTGACACTGATAAGTTCAACACAAACTAGTTTCAAGTATATTTAGTGTTAACTCCTTGTTCTAAACTTGACACTGATAAGTTCTTGACACTGATAAGTTCAACACAAACTAGTTTCAAGTATATTTAGTGTTAACTCCTTGTTCTAAACTTGACACTGATAAGTTCAACACAAACTAGTTTCAAGTATATTTAGTGTTAACTCCTTGTTCTAAACTTGACACTGATAAGTTCAACACAAACTAGTTTCAAGTATATTTAGTGTTAACTCCTTGTTCTAAACTTGACACTGATAAGTTCAACACAAACTAGTTTCAAGTATATTTAGTGTTAACTCCTTGTTCTAAACTTGACACTGATAAGTTCAACACAAACTAGTTTCAAGTATATTTAGTGTTAACTCCTTGTTCTAAACTTGACACTGATAAGTTCAACACAAACTAGTTTCAAGTATATTTAGTGTTAACTCCTTGTTCTAAACTTGACACTGATAAGTTCAACACAAACTAGTTTCAAGTATATTTAGTGTTAACTCCTTGTTCTAAACTTGACACTGATAAGTTCAACACAAACTAGTTTCAAGTATATTTAGTGTTAACTCCTTGTTCTAAACTTGACACTGATAAGTTCAACACAAACTAGTTTCAAGTATATTTAGTGTTAACTCCTTGTTCTAAACTTGACACTGATAAGTTCAACACAAACTAGTTTCAAGTATATTTAGTGTTAACTCCTTGTTCTAAACTTGACACTGATAAGTTCAACACAAACTAGTTTCAAGTATATTTAGTGTTAACTCCTTGTTCTAAACTTGACACTGATAAGTTCAACACAAACTAGTTTCAAGTATATTTAGTGTTAACTCCTTGTTCTAAACTTGACACTGATAAGTTCAACACAAACTAGTTTCAAGTATATTTAGTGTTAACTCCTTGTTCTAAACTTGACACTGATAAGTTCAACACAAACTAGTTTCAAGTATATTTAGTGTTAACTCTTGTCTAAACTTGACACTTCTAAACTTGACACTGATAAGTTCAACACAAACTAGTTTCAAGTATATTTAGTGTTAACTCCTTGTTCTAAACTTGACACTGATAAGTTCAACACAAACTAGTTTCAAGTATATTTAGTGTTAACTCCTTGTTCTAAACTTGACACTGATAAGTTCAACACAAATGAGTTTCATGCATGTTTAGTGTTAACTGCTTATCCTAAACTTGACACTGATAAGTTCAACACAAACTAGTTTCAAGTATATTTAGTGTTAACTCCTTGTTCTAAACTTGACACTGATAAGTTCAACACAAACTAGTTTCAAGTATATTTAGTGTTAACTCCTTGTTCTAAACTTGACACTGATAAGTTCAACACAAACTAGTTTCAAGTATATTTAGTGTTAACTCCTTGTTCTAAACTTGACACTGATAAGTTCAACACAAACTAGTTTCAAGTATATTTAGTGTTAGCTCCTTGTTCTAAACTTGACACTGATAAGTTCAACACAAACTAGTTTCAAGTATATTTAGTGTTAACTCCTTGTTCTAAACTTGACACTGATAAGTTCAACACAAACTAGTTTCAAGTATATTTAGTGTTAACTCCTTGTTCTAAACTTGACACTGATAAGTTCAACACAAACTAGTTTCAAGTATATTTAGTGTTAACTCCTTGTTCTAAACTTGACACTGATAAGTTCAACACAAACTAGTTTCAAGTATATTTAGTGTTAACTCCTTGTTCTAAACTTGACACTGATAAGTTCAACACAAACTAGTTTCAAGTATATTTAGTGTTAACTCCTTGTTCTAAACTTGACACTGATAAGTTCAACACAAACTAGTTTCAAGTATATTTAGTGTTAACTCCTTGTTCTAAACTTGACACTGATAAGTTCAACACAAACTAGTTTCAAGTATATTTAGTGTTAACTCCTTGTTCTAAACTTGACACTGATAAGTTCAACACAAACTAGTTTCAAGTATATTTAGTGTTAACTCCTTGTTCTAAACTTGACACTGATAAGTTCAACACAAACTAGTTTCAAGTATATTTAGTGTTAACTCCTTGTTCTAAACTTGACACTGATAAGTTCAACACAAACTAGTTTCAAGTATATTTAGTGTTAACTCCTTGTTCTAAACTTGACACTGATAAGTTCAACACAAACTAGTTTCAAGTATATTTAGTGTTAACTCCTTGTTCTAAACTTGACACTGATAAGTTCAACACAAACTAGTTTCAAGTATATTTAGTGTTAACTCCTTGTTCTAAACTTGACACTGATAAGTTCAACACAAACTAGTTTCAAGTATATTTAGTGTTAACTCCTTGTTCTAAACTTGACACTGATAAGTTCAACACAAACTAGTTTCAAGTATTTCTAAACTTGACACTGATAAGTTCAACACAAACTAGTTTCAAGTATATTTAGTGTTAACTCCTTGTTCTAAACTTGACACTGATAAGTTCAACACAAACTAGTTTCAAGTATATTTAGTGTTAACTCCTTGTTCTAAACTTGACACTGATAAGTTCAACACAAACTAGTTTCAAGTATATTTAGTGTTAACTCCTTGTTCTAAACTTGACACTGATAAGTTCAACACAAACTAGTTTCAAGTATATTTAGTGTTAACTCCTTGTTCTAAACTTGACACTGATAAGTTCAACACAAACTAGTTTCAAGTATATTTAGTGTTAACTCCTTGTTCTAAACTTGACACTGATAAGTTCAACACAAACTAGTTTCAAGTATATTTAGTGTTAACTCCTTGTTCTAAACTTGACACTGATAAGTTCAACACAAACTAGTTTCAAGTATATTTAGTGTTAACTCCTTGTTCTAAACTTGACACTGATAAGTTCAACACAAACTAGTTTCAAGTATATTTAGTGTTAACTCCTTGTTCTAAACTTGACACTGATAAGTTCAACACAAACTAGTTTCAAGTATATTTAGTGTTAACTCCTTGTTCTAAACTTGACACTGATAAGTTCAACACAAACTAGTTTCAAGTATATTTAGTGTTAACTCCTTGTTCTAAACTTGACACTGATAAGTTCAACACAAACTAGTTTCAAGTATATTTAGTGTTAACTCCTTGTTCTAAACTTGACACTGATAAGTTCAACACAAACTAGTTTCAAGTATATTTAGTGTTAACTCCTTGTTCTAAACTTGACACTGATAAGTTCAACACAAACTAGTTTCAAGTATATTTAGTGTTAACTCCTTGTTCTAAACTTGACACTGATAAGTTCAACACAAACTAGTTTCAAGTATATTTAGTGTTAACTCCTTGTTCTAAACTTGACACTGATAAGTTCAACACAAACTAGTTTCAAGTATATTTAGTGTTAACTCCTTGTTCTAAACTTGACACTGATAAGTTCAACACAAACTAGTTTCAAGTATATTTAGTGTTAACTCCTTGTTCTAAACTTGACACTGATAAGTTCAACACAAACTAGTTTCAAGTATATTTAGTGTTAACTCCTTGTTCTAAACTTGACACTGATAAGTTCAACACAAACTAGTTTCAAGTATATTTAGTGTTAACTCCTTGTTCTAAACTTGACACTGATAAGTTCAACACAAACTAGTTTCAAGTATATTTAGTGTTAACTCCTTGTTCTAAACTTGACACTGATAAGTTCAACACAAACTAGTTTCAAGTATATTTAGTGTTAACTCCTTGTTCTAAACTTGACACTGATAAGTTCAACACAAACTAGTTTCAAGTATATTTAGTGTTAACTCCTTGTTCTAAACTTGACACTGATAAGTTCAACACAAACTAGTTTCAAGTATATTTAGTGTTAACTCCTTGTTCTAAACTTGACACTGATAAGTTCAACACAAACTAGTTTCAAGTATATTTAGTGTTAACTCCTTGTTCTAAACTTGACACTGATAAGTTCAACACAAACTAGTTTCAAGTATATTTAGTGTTAACTCCTTGTTCTAAACTTGACACTGATAAGTTCAACACAAACTAGTTTCAAGTATATTTAGTGTTAACTCCTTGTTCTAAACTTGACACTGATAAGTTCAACACAAACTAGTTTCAAGTATATTTAGTGTTAACTCCTTGTTCTAAACTTGACACTGATAAGTTCAACACAAACTAGTTTCAAGTATATTTAGTGTTAACTCCTTGTTCTAAACTTGACACTGATAAGTTCAACACAAACTAGTTTCAAGTATATTTAGTGTTAACTCCTTGTTCTAAACTTGACACTGATAAGTTCAACACAAACTAGTTTCAAGTATATTTAGTGTTAACTCCTTGTTCTAAACTTGACACTGATAAGTTCAACACAAACTAGTTTCAAGTATATTTAGTGTTAACTCCTTGTTCTAAACTTGACACTGATAAGTTCAACACAAACTAGTTTCAAGTATATTTAGTGTTAACTCCTTGTTCTAAACTTGACACTGATAAGTTCAACACAAACTAGTTTCAAGTATATTTAGTGTTAACTCCTTGTTCTAAACTTGACACTGATAAGTTCAACACAAACTAGTTTCAAGTATATTTAGTGTTAACTCCTTGTTCTAAACTTGACACTGATAAGTTCAACACAAACTAGTTTCAAGTATATTTAGTGTTAACTCCTTGTTCTAAACTTGACACTGATAAGTTCAACACAAACTAGTTTCAAGTATATTTAGTGTTAACTCCTTGTTCTAAACTTGACACTGATAAGTTCAACACAAACTAGTTTCAAGTATATTTAGTGTTAACTCCTTGTTCTAAACTTGACACTGATAAGTTCAACACAAACTAGTTTCAAGTATATTTAGTGTTAACTCCTTGTTCTAAACTTGACACTGATAAGTTCAACACAAACTAGTTTCAAGTATATTTAGTGTTAACTCCTTGTTCTAAACTTGACACTGATAAGTTCAACACAAACTAGTTTCAAGTATATTTAGTGTTAACTCCTTGTTCTAAACTTGACACTGATAAGTTCAACACAAACTAGTTTCAAGTATATTTAGTGTTAACTCCTTGTTCTAAACTTGACACTGATAAGTTCAACACAAACTAGTTTCAAGTATATTTAGTGTTAACTCCTTGTTCTAAACTTGACACTGATAAGTTCAACACAAACTAGTTTCAAGTATATTTAGTGTTAACTCCTTGTTCTAAACTTGACACTGATAAGTTCAACACAAACTAGTTTCAAGTATATTTAGTGTTAACTCCTTGTTCTAAACTTGACACTGATAAGTTCAACACAAACTAGTTTCAAGTATATTTAGTGTTAACTCCTTGTTCTAAACTTGACACTGATAAGTTCAACACAAACTAGTTTCAAGTATATTTAGTGTTAACTCCTTGTTCTAAACTTGACACTGATAAGTTCAACACAAACTAGTTTCAAGTATATTTAGTGTTAACTCCTTGTTCTAAACTTGACACTGATAAGTTCAACACAAACTAGTTTCAAGTATATTTAGTGTTAACTCCTTGTTCTAAACTTGACACTGATAAGTTCAACACAAACTAGTTTCAAGTATATTTAGTGTTAACTCCTTGTTCTAAACTTGACACTGATAAGTTCAACACAAACTAGTTTCAAGTATATTTAGTGTTAACTCCTTGTTCTAAACTTGACACTGATAAGTTCAACACAAACTAGTTTCAAGTATATTTAGTGTTAACTCCTTGTTCTAAACTTGACACTGATAAGTTCAACACAAACTAGTTTCAAGTATATTTAGTGTTAACTCCTTGTTCTAAACTTGACACTGATAAGTTCAACACAAACTAGTTTCAAGTATATTTAGTGTTAACTCCTTGTTCTAAACTTGACACTGATAAGTTCAACACAAACTAGTTTCAAGTATATTTAGTGTTAACTCCTTGTTCTAAACTTGACACTGATAAGTTCAACACAAACTAGTTTCAAGTATATTTAGTGTTAACTCCTTGTTCTAAACTTGACACTGATAAGTTCAACACAAACTAGTTTCAAGTATATTTAGTGTTAACTCCTTGTTCTAAACTTGACACTGATAAGTTCAACACAAACTAGTTTCAAGTATATTTAGTGTTAACTCCTTGTTCTAAACTTGACACTGATAAGTTCAACACAAACTAGTTTCAAGTATATTTAGTGTTAACTCCTTGTTCTAAACTTGACACTGATAAGTTCAACACAAACTAGTTTCAAGTATATTTAGTGTTAACTCCTTGTTCTAAACTTGACACTGATAAGTTCAACACAAACTAGTTTCAAGTATATTTAGTGTTAACTCCTTGTTCTAAACTTGACACTGATAAGTTCAACACAAACTAGTTTCAAGTATATTTAGTGTTAACTCCTTGTTCTAAACTTGACACTGATAAGTTCAACACAAACTAGTTTCAAGTATATTTAGTGTTAACTCCTTGTTCTAAACTTGACACTGATAAGTTCAACACAAACTAGTTTCAAGTATATTTAGTGTTAACTCCTTGTTCTAAACTTGACACTGATAAGTTCAACACAAACTAGTTTCAAGTATATTTAGTGTTAACTCCTTGTTCTAAACTTGACACTGATAAGTTCAACACAAACTAGTTTCAAGTATATTTAGTGTTAACTCCTTGTTCTAAACTTGACACTGATAAGTTCAACACAAACTAGTTTCAAGTATATTTAGTGTTAACTCCTTGTTCTAAACTTGACACTGATAACACTGATAAGTTCAACACAAACTAGTTTCAAGTATATTTAGTGTTAACTCCTTGTTCTAAACTTGACACTGATAAGTTCAACACAAACTAGTTTCAAGTATATTTAGTGTTAACTCCTTGTTCTAAACTTGACACTGATAAGTTCAACACAAACTAGTGTTAACTCCTTGTTCTAAACTTGACACTGATAAGTTCAACACAAACTAGTTTCAAGTATATTTAGTGTTAACTCCTTGTTCTAAACTTGACACTGATAAGTTCAACACAAACTAGTTTCAAGTATATTTAGTGTTAACTCCTTGTTCTAAACTTGACACTGATAAGTTCAACACAAACTAGTTTCAAGTATATTTAGTGTTAACTCCTTGTTCTAAACTTGACACTGATAAGTTCAACACAAACTAGTTTCAAGTATATTTAGTGTTAACTCCTTGTTCTAAACTTGACACTGATAAGTTCAACACAAACTAGTTTCAAGTATATTTAGTGTTAACTCCTTGTTCTAAACTTGACACTGATAAGTTCAACACAAACTAGTTTCAAGTATATTTAGTGTTAACTCCTTGTTCTAAACTTGACACTGATAAGTTCAACACAAACTAGTTTCAAGTATATTTAGTGTTAACTCCTTGTTCTAAACTTGACACTGATAAGTTCAACACAAACTAGTTTCAAGTATATTTAGTGTTAACTCCTTGTTCTAAACTTGACACTGATAAGTTCAACACAAACTAGTTTCAAGTATATTTAGTGTTAACTCCTTGTTCTAAACTTGACACTGATAAGTTCAACACAAACTAGTTTCAAGTATATTTAGTGTTAACTCCTTGTTCTAAACTTGACACTGATAAGTTCAACACAAACTAGTTTCAAGTATATTTAGTGTTAACTCCTTGTTCTAAACTTGACACTGATAAGTTCAACACAAACTAGTTTCAAGTATATTTAGTGTTAACTCCTTGTTCTAAACTTGACACTGATAAGTTCAACACAAACTAGTTTCAAGTATATTTAGTGTTAACTCCTTGTTCTAAACTTGACACTGATAAGTTCAACACAAACTAGTTTCAAGTATATTTAGTGTTAACTCCTTGTTCTAAACTTGACACTGATAAGTTCAACACAAACTAGTTTCAAGTATATTTAGTGTTAACTCCTTGTTCTAAACTTGACACTGATAAGTTCAACACAAACTAGTTTCAAGTATATTTAGTGTTAACTCCTTGTTCTAAACTTGACACTGATAAGTTCAACACAAACTAGTTTCAAGTATATTTAGTGTTAACTCCTTGTTCTAAACTTGACACTGATAAGTTCAACACAAACTAGTTTCAAGTATATTTAGTGTTAACTCCTTGTTCTAAACTTGACACTGATAAGTTCAACACAAACTAGTTTCAAGTATATTTAGTGTTAACTCCTTGTTCTAAACTTGACACTGATAAGTTCAACACAAACTAGTTTCAAGTATATTTAGTGTTAACTCCTTGTTCTAAACTTGACACTGATAAGTTCAACACAAACTAGTTTCAAGTATATTTAGTGTTAACTCCTTGTTCTAAACTTGACACTGATAAGTTCAACACAAACTAGTTTCAAGTATATTTAGTGTTAACTCCTTGTTCTAAACTTGACACTGATAAGTTCAACACAAACTAGTTTCAAGTATATTTAGTGTTAACTCCTTGTTCTAAACTTGACACTGATAAGTTCAACACAAACTAGTTTCAAGTATATTTAGTGTTAACTCCTTGTTCTAAACTTGACACTGATAAGTTCAACACAAACTAGTTTCAAGTATATTTAGTGTTAACTCCTTGTTCTAAACTTGACACTGATAAGTTCAACACAAACTAGTTTCAAGTATATTTAGTGTTAACTCCTTGTTCTAAACTTGACACTGATAAGTTCAACACAAACTAGTTTCAAGTATATTTAGTGTTAACTCCTTGTTCTAAACTTGACACTGATAAGTTCAACACAAACTAGTTTCAAGTATATTTAGTGTTAACTCCTTGTTCTAAACTTGACACTGATAAGTTCAACACAAACTAGTTTCAAGTATATTTAGTGTTAACTCCTTGTTCTAAACTTGACACTGATAAGTTCAACACAAACTAGTTTCAAGTATATTTAGTGTTAACTCCTTGTTCTAAACTTGACACTGATAAGTTCAACACAAACTAGTTTCAAGTATATTTAGTGTTAACTCCTTGTTCTAAACTTGACACTGATAAGTTCAACACAAACTAGTTTCAAGTATATTTAGTGTTAACTCCTTGTTCTAAACTTGACACTGATAAGTTCAACACAAACTAGTTTCAAGTATATTTAGTGTTAACTCCTTGTTCTAAACTTGACACTGATAAGTTCAACACAAACTAGTTTCAAGTATATTTAGTGTTAACTCCTTGTTCTAAACTTGACACTGATAAGTTCAACACAAACTAGTTTCAAGTATATTTAGTGTTAACTCCTTGTTCTAAACTTGACACTGATAAGTTCAACACAAACTAGTTTCAAGTATATTTAGTGTTAACTCCTTGTTCTAAACTTGACACTGATAAGTTCAACACAAACTAGTTTCAAGTATATTTAGTGTTAACTCCTTGTTCTAAACTTGACACTGATAAGTTCAACACAAACTAGTTTCAAGTATATTTAGTGTTAACTCCTTGTTCTAAACTTGACACTGATAAGTTCAACACAAACTAGTTTCAAGTATATTTAGTGTTAACTCCTTGTTCTAAACTTGACACTGATAAGTTCAACACAAACTAGTTTCAAGTATATTTAGTGTTAACTCCTTGTTCTAAACTTGACACTGATAAGTTCAACACAAACTAGTTTCAAGTATATTTAGTGTTAACTCCTTGTTCTAAACTTGACACTGATAAGTTCAACACAAACTAGTTTCAAGTATATTTAGTGTTAACTCCTTGTTCTAAACTTGACACTGATAAGTTCAACACAAACTAGTTTCAAGTATATTTAGTGTTAACTCCTTGTTCTAAACTTGACACTGATAAGTTCAACACAAACTAGTTTCAAGTATATTTAGTGTTAACTCCTTGTTCTAAACTTGACACTGATAAGTTCAACACAAACTAGTTTCAAGTATATTTAGTGTTAACTCCTTGTTCTAAACTTGACACTGATAAGTTCAACACAAACTAGTTTCAAGTATATTTAGTGTTAACTCCTTGTTCTAAACTTGACACTGATAAGTTCAACACAAACTAGTTTCAAGTATATTTAGTGTTAACTCCTTGTTCTAAACTTGACACTGATAAGTTCAACACAAACTAGTTTCAAGTATATTTAGTGTTAACTCCTTGTTCTAAACTTGACACTGATAAGTTCAACACAAACTAGTTTCAAGTATATTTAGTGTTAACTCCTTGTTCTAAACTTGACACTGATAAGTTCAACACAAACTAGTTTCAAGTATATTTAGTGTTAACTCCTTGTTCTAAACTTGACACTGATAAGTTCAACACAAACTAGTTTCAAGTATATTTAGTGTTAACTCCTTGTTCTAAACTTGACACTGATAAGTTCAACACAAACTAGTTTCAAGTATATTTAGTGTTAACTCCTTGTTCTAAACTTGACACTGATAAGTTCAACACAAACTAGTTTCAAGTATATTTAGTGTTAACTCCTTGTTCTAAACTTGACACTGATAAGTTCAACACAAACTAGTTTCAAGTATATTTAGTGTTAACTCCTTGTTCTAAACTTGACACTGATAAGTTCAACACAAACTAGTTTCAAGTATATTTAGTGTTAACTCCTTGTTCTAAACTTGACACTGATAAGTTCAACACAAACTAGTTTCAAGTATATTTAGTGTTAACTCCTTGTTCTAAACTTGACACTGATAAGTTCAACACAAACTAGTTTCAAGTATATTTAGTGTTAACTCCTTGTTCTAAACTTGACACTGATAAGTTCAACACAAACTAGTTTCAAGTATATTTAGTGTTAACTCCTTGTTCTAAACTTGACACTGATAAGTTCAACACAAACTAGTTTCAAGTATATTTAGTGTTAACTCCTTGTTCTAAACTTGACACTGATAAGTTCAACACAAACTAGTTTCAAGTATATTTAGTGTTAACTCCTTGTTCTAAACTTGACACTGATAAGTTCAACACAAACTAGTTTCAAGTATATTTAGTGTTAACTCCTTGTTCTAAACTTGACACTGATAAGTTCAACACAAACTAGTTTCAAGTATATTTAGTGTTAACTCCTTGTTCTAAACTTGACACTGATAAGTTCAACACAAACTAGTTTCAAGTATATTTAGTGTTAACTCCTTGTTCTAAACTTGACACTGATAAGTTCAACACAAACTAGTTTCAAGTATATTTAGTGTTAACTCCTTGTTCTAAACTTGACACTGATAAGTTCAACACAAACTAGTTTCAAGTATATTTAGTGTTAACTCCTTGTTCTAAACTTGACACTGATAAGTTCAACACAAACTAGTTTCAAGTATATTTAGTGTTAACTCCTTGTTCTAAACTTGACACTGATAAGTTCAACACAAACTAGTTTCAAGTATATTTAGTGTTAACTCCTTGTTCTAAACTTGACACTGATAAGTTCAACACAAACTAGTTTCAAGTATATTTAGTGTTAACTCCTTGTTCTAAACTTGACACTGATAAGTTCAACACAAACTAGTTTCAAGTATATTTAGTGTTAACTCCTTGTTCTAAACTTGACACTGATAAGTTCAACACAAACTAGTTTCAAGTATATTTAGTGTTAACTCCTTGTTCTAAACTTGACACTGATAAGTTCAACACAAACTAGTTTCAAGTATATTTAGTGTTAACTCCTTGTTCTAAACTTGACACTGATAAGTTCAACACAAACTAGTTTCAAGTATATTTAGTGTTAACTCCTTGTTCTAAACTTGACACTGATAAGTTCAACACAAACTAGTTTCAAGTATATTTAGTGTTAACTCCTTGTTCTAAACTTGACACTGATAAGTTCAACACAAACTAGTTTCAAGTATATTTAGTGTTAACTCCTTGTTCTAAACTTGACACTGATAAGTTCAACACAAACTAGTTTCAAGTATATTTAGTGTTAACTCCTTGTTCTAAACTTGACACTGATAAGTTCAACACAAACTAGTTTCAAGTATATTTAGTGTTAACTCCTTGTTCTAAACTTGACACTGATAAGTTCAACACAAACTAGTTTCAAGTATATTTAGTGTTAACTCCTTGTTCTAAACTTGACACTGATAAGTTCAACACAAACTAGTTTCAAGTATATTTAGTGTTAACTCCTTGTTCTAAACTTGACACTGATAAGTTCAACACAAACTAGTTTCAAGTATATTTAGTGTTAACTCCTTGTTCTAAACTTGACACTGATAAGTTCAACACAAACTAGTTTCAAGTATATTTAGTGTTAACTCCTTGTTCTAAACTTGACACTGATAAGTTCAACACAAACTAGTTTCAAGTATATTTAGTGTTAACTCCTTGTTCTAAACTTGACACTGATAAGTTCAACACAAACTAGTTTCAAGTATATTTAGTGTTAACTCCTTGTTCTAAACTTGACACTGATAAGTTCAACACAAACTAGTTTCAAGTATATTTAGTGTTAACTCCTTGTTCTAAACTTGACACTGATAAGTTCAACACAAACTAGTTTCAAGTATATTTAGTGTTAACTCCTTGTTCTAAACTTGACACTGATAAGTTCAACACAAACTAGTTTCAAGTATATTTAGTGTTAACTCCTTGTTCTAAACTTGACACTGATAAGTTCAACACAAACTAGTTTCAAGTATATTTAGTGTTAACTCCTTGTTCTAAACTTGACACTGATAAGTTCAACACAAACTAGTTTCAAGTATATTTAGTGTTAACTCCTTGTTCTAAACTTGACACTGATAAGTTCAACACAAACTAGTTTCAAGTATATTTAGTGTTAACTCCTTGTTCTAAACTTGACACTGATAAGTTCAACACAAACTAGTTTCAAGTATATTTAGTGTTAACTCCTTGTTCTAAACTTGACACTGATAAGTTCAACACAAACTAGTTTCAAGTATATTTAGTGTTAACTCCTTGTTCTAAACTTGACACTGATAAGTTCAACACAAACTAGTTTCAAGTATATTTAGTGTTAACTCCTTGTTCTAAACTTGACACTGATAAGTTCAACACAAACTAGTTTCAAGTATATTTAGTGTTAACTCCTTGTTCTAAACTTGACACTGATAAGTTCAACACAAACTAGTTTCAAGTATATTTAGTGTTAACTCCTTGTTCTAAACTTGACACTGATAAGTTCAACACAAACTAGTTTCAAGTATATTTAGTGTTAACTCCTTGTTCTAAACTTGACACTGATAAGTTCAACACAAACTAGTTTCAAGTATATTTAGTGTTAACTCCTTGTTCTAAACTTGACACTGATAAGTTCAACACAAACTAGTTTCAAGTATATTTAGTGTTAACTCCTTGTTCTAAACTTGACACTGATAAGTTCAACACAAACTAGTTTCAAGTATATTTAGTGTTAACTCCTTGTTCTAAACTTGACACTGATAAGTTCAACACAAACTAGTTTCAAGTATATTTAGTGTTAACTCCTTGTTCTAAACTTGACACTGATAAGTTCAACACAAACTAGTTTCAAGTATATTTAGTGTTAACTCCTTGTTCTAAACTTGACACTGATAAGTTCAACACAAACTAGTTTCAAGTATATTTAGTGTTAACTCCTTGTTCTAAACTTGACACTGATAAGTTCAACACAAACTAGTTTCAAGTATATTTAGTGTTAACTCCTTGTTCTAAACTTGACACTGATAAGTTCAACACAAACTAGTTTCAAGTATATTTAGTGTTAACTCCTTGTTCTAAACTTGACACTGATAAGTTCAACACAAACTAGTTTCAAGTATATTTAGTGTTAACTCCTTGTTCTAAACTTGACACTGATAAGTTCAACACAAACTAGTTTCAAGTATATTTAGTGTTAACTCCTTGTTCTAAACTTGACACTGATAAGTTCAACACAAACTAGTTTCAAGTATATTTAGTGTTAACTCCTTGTTCTAAACTTGACACTGATAAGTTCAACACAAACTAGTTTCAAGTATATTTAGTGTTAACTCCTTGTTCTAAACTTGACACTGATAAGTTCAACACAAACTAGTTTCAAGTATATTTAGTGTTAACTCCTTGTTCTAAACTTGACACTGATAAGTTCAACACAAACTAGTTTCAAGTATATTTAGTGTTAACTCCTTGTTCTAAACTTGACACTGATAAGTTCAACACAAACTAGTTTCAAGTATATTTAGTGTTAACTCCTTGTTCTAAACTTGACACTGATAAGTTCAACACAAACTAGTTTCAAGTATATTTAGTGTTAACTCCTTGTTCTAAACTTGACACTGATAAGTTCAACACAAACTAGTTTCAAGTATATTTAGTGTTAACTCCTTGTTCTAAACTTGACACTGATAAGTTCAACACAAACTAGTTTCAAGTATATTTAGTGTTAACTCCTTGTTCTAAACTTGACACTGATAAGTTCAACACAAACTAGTTTCAAGTATATTTAGTGTTAACTCCTTGTTCTAAACTTGACACTGATAAGTTCAACACAAACTAGTTTCAAGTATATTTAGTGTTAACTCCTTGTTCTAAACTTGACACTGATAAGTTCAACACAAACTAGTTTCAAGTATATTTAGTGTTAACTCCTTGTTCTAAACTTGACACTGATAAGTTCAACACAAACTAGTTTCAAGTATATTTAGTGTTAACTCCTTGTTCTAAACTTGACACTGATAAGTTCAACACAAACTAGTTTCAAGTATATTTAGTGTTAACTCCTTGTTCTAAACTTGACACTGATAAGTTCAACACAAACTAGTTTCAAGTATATTTAGTGTTAACTCCTTGTTCTAAACTTGACACTGATAAGTTCAACACAAACTAGTTTCAAGTATATTTAGTGTTAACTCCTTGTTCTAAACTTGACACTGATAAGTTCAACACAAACTAGTTTCAAGTATATTTAGTGTTAACTCCTTGTTCTAAACTTGACACTGATAAGTTCAACACAAACTAGTTTCAAGTATATTTAGTGTTAACTCCTTGTTCTAAACTTGACACTGATAAGTTCAACACAAACTAGTTTCAAGTATATTTAGTGTTAACTCCTTGTTCTAAACTTGACACTGATAAGTTCAACACAAACTAGTTTCAAGTATATTTAGTGTTAACTCCTTGTTCTAAACTTGACACTGATAAGTTCAACACAAACTAGTTTCAAGTATATTTAGTGTTAACTCCTTGTTCTAAACTTGACACTGATAAGTTCAACACAAACTAGTTTCAAGTATATTTAGTGTTAACTCCTTGTTCTAAACTTGACACTGATAAGTTCAACACAAACTAGTTTCAAGTATATTTAGTGTTAACTCCTTGTTCTAAACTTGACACTGATAAGTTCAACACAAACTAGTTTCAAGTATATTTAGTGTTAACTCCTTGTTCTAAACTTGACACTGATAAGTTCAACACAAACTAGTTTCAAGTATATTTAGTGTTAACTCCTTGTTCTAAACTTGACACTGATAAGTTCAACACAAACTAGTTTCAAGTATATTTAGTGTTAACTCCTTGTTCTAAACTTGACACTGATAAGTTCAACACAAACTAGTTTCAAGTATATTTAGTGTTAACTCCTTGTTCTAAACTTGACACTGATAAGTTCAACACAAACTAGTTTCAAGTATATTTAGTGTTAACTCCTTGTTCTAAACTTGACACTGATAAGTTCAACACAAACTAGTTTCAAGTATATTTAGTGTTAACTCCTTGTTCTAAACTTGACACTGATAAGTTCAACACAAACTAGTTTCAAGTATATTTAGTGTTAACTCCTTGTTCTAAACTTGACACTGATAAGTTCAACACAAACTAGTTTCAAGTATATTTAGTGTTAACTCCTTGTTCTAAACTTGACACTGATAAGTTCAACACAAACTAGTTTCAAGTATATTTAGTGTTAACTCCTTGTTCTAAACTTGACACTGATAAGTTCAACACAAACTAGTTTCAAGTATATTTAGTGTTAACTCCTTGTTCTAAACTTGACACTGATAAGTTCAACACAAACTAGTTTCAAGTATATTTAGTGTTAACTCCTTGTTCTAAACTTGACACTGATAAGTTCAACACAAACTAGTTTCAAGTATATTTAGTGTTAACTCCTTGTTCTAAACTTGACACTGATAAGTTCAACACAAACTAGTTTCAAGTATATTTAGTGTTAACTCCTTGTTCTAAACTTGACACTGATAAGTTCAACACAAACTAGTTTCAAGTATATTTAGTGTTAACTCCTTGTTCTAAACTTGACACTGATAAGTTCAACACAAACTAGTTTCAAGTATATTTAGTGTTAACTCCTTGTTCTAAACTTGACACTGATAAGTTCAACACAAACTAGTTTCAAGTATATTTAGTGTTAACTCCTTGTTCTAAACTTGACACTGATAAGTTCAACACAAACTAGTTTCAAGTATATTTAGTGTTAACTCCTTGTTCTAAACTTGACACTGATAAGTTCAACACAAACTAGTTTCAAGTATATTTAGTGTTAACTCCTTGTTCTAAACTTGACACTGATAAGTTCAACACAAACTAGTTTCAAGTATATTTAGTGTTAACTCCTTGTTCTAAACTTGACACTGATAAGTTCAACACAAACTAGTTTCAAGTATATTTAGTGTTAACTCCTTGTTCTAAACTTGACACTGATAAGTTCAACACAAACTAGTTTCAAGTATATTTAGTGTTAACTCCTTGTTCTAAACTTGACACTGATAAGTTCAACACAAACTAGTTTCAAGTATATTTAGTGTTAACTCCTTGTTCTAAACTTGACACTGATAAGTTCAACACAAACTAGTTTCAAGTATATTTAGTGTTAACTCCTTGTTCTAAACTTGACACTGATAAGTTCAACACAAACTAGTTTCAAGTATATTTAGTGTTAACTCCTTGTTCTAAACTTGACACTGATAAGTTCAACACAAACTAGTTTCAAGTATATTTAGTGTTAACTCCTTGTTCTAAACTTGACACTGATAAGTTCAACACAAACTAGTTTCAAGTATATTTAGTGTTAACTCCTTGTTCTAAACTTGACACTGATAAGTTCAACACAAACTAGTTTCAAGTATATTTAGTGTTAACTCCTTGTTCTAAACTTGACACTGATAAGTTCAACACAAACTAGTTTCAAGTATATTTAGTGTTAACTCCTTGTTCTAAACTTGACACTGATAAGTTCAACACAAACTAGTTTCAAGTATATTTAGTGTTAACTCCTTGTTCTAAACTTGACACTGATAAGTTCAACACAAACTAGTTTCAAGTATATTTAGTGTTAACTCCTTGTTCTAAACTTGACACTGATAAGTTCAACACAAACTAGTTTCAAGTATATTTAGTGTTAACTCCTTGTTCTAAACTTGACACTGATAAGTTCAACACAAACTAGTTTCAAGTATATTTAGTGTTAACTCCTTGTTCTAAACTTGACACTGATAAGTTCAACACAAACTAGTTTCAAGTATATTTAGTGTTAACTCCTTGTTCTAAACTTGACACTGATAAGTTCAACACAAACTAGTTTCAAGTATATTTAGTGTTAACTCCTTGTTCTAAACTTGACACTGATAAGTTCAACACAAACTAGTTTCAAGTATATTTAGTGTTAACTCCTTGTTCTAAACTTGACACTGATAAGTTCAACACAAACTAGTTTCAAGTATATTTAGTGTTAACTCCTTGTTCTAAACTTGACACTGATAAGTTCAACACAAACTAGTTTCAAGTATATTTAGTGTTAACTCCTTGTTCTAAACTTGACACTGATAAGTTCAACACAAACTAGTTTCAAGTATATTTAGTGTTAACTCCTTGTTCTAAACTTGACACTGATAAGTTCAACACAAACTAGTTTCAAGTATATTTAGTGTTAACTCCTTGTTCTAAACTTGACACTGATAAGTTCAACACAAACTAGTTTCAAGTATATTTAGTGTTAACTCCTTGTTCTAAACTTGACACTGATAAGTTCAACACAAACTAGTTTCAAGTATATTTAGTGTTAACTCCTTGTTCTAAACTTGACACTGATAAGTTCAACACAAACTAGTTTCAAGTATATTTAGTGTTAACTCCTTGTTCTAAACTTGACACTGATAAGTTCAACACAAACTAGTTTCAAGTATATTTAGTGTTAACTCCTTGTTCTAAACTTGACACTGATAAGTTCAACACAAACTAGTTTCAAGTATATTTAGTGTTAACTCCTTGTTCTAAACTTGACACTGATAAGTTCAACACAAACTAGTTTCAAGTATATTTAGTGTTAACTCCTTGTTCTAAACTTGACACTGATAAGTTCAACACAAACTAGTTTCAAGTATATTTAGTGTTAACTCCTTGTTCTAAACTTGACACTGATAAGTTCAACACAAACTAGTTTCAAGTATATTTAGTGTTAACTCCTTGTTCTAAACTTGACACTGATAAGTTCAACACAAACTAGTTTCAAGTATATTTAGTGTTAACTCCTTGTTCTAAACTTGACACTGATAAGTTCAACACAAACTAGTTTCAAGTATATTTAGTGTTAACTCCTTGTTCTAAACTTGACACTGATAAGTTCAACACAAACTAGTTTCAAGTATATTTAGTGTTAACTCCTTGTTCTAAACTTGACACTGATAAGTTCAACACAAACTAGTTTCAAGTATATTTAGTGTTAACTCCTTGTTCTAAACTTGACACTGATAAGTTCAACACAAACTAGTTTCAAGTATATTTAGTGTTAACTCCTTGTTCTAAACTTGACACTGATAAGTTCAACACAAACTAGTTTCAAGTATATTTAGTGTTAACTCCTTGTTCTAAACTTGACACTGATAAGTTCAACACAAACTAGTTTCAAGTATATTTAGTGTTAACTCCTTGTTCTAAACTTGACACTGATAAGTTCAACACAAACTAGTTTCAAGTATATTTAGTGTTAACTCCTTGTTCTAAACTTGACACTGATAAGTTCAACACAAACTAGTTTCAAGTATATTTAGTGTTAACTCCTTGTTCTAAACTTGACACTGATAAGTTCAACACAAACTAGTTTCAAGTATATTTAGTGTTAACTCCTTGTTCTAAACTTGACACTGATAAGTTCAACACAAACTAGTTTCAAGTATATTTAGTGTTAACTCCTTGTTCTAAACTTGACACTGATAAGTTCAACACAAACTAGTTTCAAGTATATTTAGTGTTAACTCCTTGTTCTAAACTTGACACTGATAAGTTCAACACAAACTAGTTTCAAGTATATTTAGTGTTAACTCCTTGTTCTAAACTTGACACTGATAAGTTCAACACAAACTAGTTTCAAGTATATTTAGTGTTAACTCCTTGTTCTAAACTTGACACTGATAAGTTCAACACAAACTAGTTTCAAGTATATTTAGTGTTAACTCCTTGTTCTAAACTTGACACTGATAAGTTCAACACAAACTAGTTTCAAGTATATTTAGTGTTAACTCCTTGTTCTAAACTTGACACTGATAAGTTCAACACAAACTAGTTTCAAGTATATTTAGTGTTAACTCCTTGTTCTAAACTTGACACTGATAAGTTCAACACAAACTAGTTTCAAGTATATTTAGTGTTAACTCCTTGTTCTAAACTTGACACTGATAAGTTCAACACAAACTAGTTTCAAGTATATTTAGTGTTAACTCCTTGTTCTAAACTTGACACTGATAAGTTCAACACAAACTAGTTTCAAGTATATTTAGTGTTAACTCCTTGTTCTAAACTTGACACTGATAAGTTCAACACAAACTAGTTTCAAGTATATTTAGTGTTAACTCCTTGTTCTAAACTTGACACTGATAAGTTCAACACAAACTAGTTTCAAGTATATTTAGTGTTAACTCCTTGTTCTAAACTTGACACTGATAAGTTCAACACAAACTAGTTTCAAGTATATTTAGTGTTAACTCCTTGTTCTAAACTTGACACTGATAAGTTCAACACAAACTAGTTTCAAGTATATTTAGTGTTAACTCCTTGTTCTAAACTTGACACTGATAAGTTCAACACAAACTAGTTTCAAGTATATTTAGTGTTAACTCCTTGTTCTAAACTTGACACTGATAAGTTCAACACAAACTAGTTTCAAGTATATTTAGTGTTAACTCCTTGTTCTAAACTTGACACTGATAAGTTCAACACAAACTAGTTTCAAGTATATTTAGTGTTAACTCCTTGTTCTAAACTTGACACTGATAAGTTCAACACAAACTAGTTTCAAGTATATTTAGTGTTAACTCCTTGTTCTAAACTTGACACTGATAAGTTCAACACAAACTAGTTTCAAGTATATTTAGTGTTAACTCCTTGTTCTAAACTTGACACTGATAAGTTCAACACAAACTAGTTTCAAGTATATTTAGTGTTAACTCCTTGTTCTAAACTTGACACTGATAAGTTCAACACAAACTAGTTTCAAGTATATTTAGTGTTAACTCCTTGTTCTAAACTTGACACTGATAAGTTCAACACAAACTAGTTTCAAGTATATTTAGTGTTAACTCCTTGTTCTAAACTTGACACTGATAAGTTCAACACAAACTAGTTTCAAGTATATTTAGTGTTAACTCCTTGTTCTAAACTTGACACTGATAAGTTCAACACAAACTAGTTTCAAGTATATTTAGTGTTAACTCCTTGTTCTAAACTTGACACTGATAAGTTCAACACAAACTAGTTTCAAGTATATTTAGTGTTAACTCCTTGTTCTAAACTTGACACTGATAAGTTCAACACAAACTAGTTTCAAGTATATTTAGTGTTAACTCCTTGTTCTAAACTTGACACTGATAAGTTCAACACAAACTAGTTTCAAGTATATTTAGTGTTAACTCCTTGTTCTAAACTTGACACTGATAAGTTCAACACAAACTAGTTTCAAGTATATTTAGTGTTAACTCCTTGTTCTAAACTTGACACTGATAAGTTCAACACAAACTAGTTTCAAGTATATTTAGTGTTAACTCCTTGTTCTAAACTTGACACTGATAAGTTCAACACAAACTAGTTTCAAGTATATTTAGTGTTAACTCCTTGTTCTAAACTTGACACTGATAAGTTCAACACAAACTAGTTTCAAGTATATTTAGTGTTAACTCCTTGTTCTAAACTTGACACTGATAAGTTCAACACAAACTAGTTTCAAGTATATTTAGTGTTAACTCCTTGTTCTAAACTTGACACTGATAAGTTCAACACAAACTAGTTTCAAGTATATTTAGTGTTAACTCCTTGTTCTAAACTTGACACTGATAAGTTCAACACAAACTAGTTTCAAGTATATTTAGTGTTAACTCCTTGTTCTAAACTTGACACTGATAAGTTCAACACAAACTAGTTTCAAGTATATTTAGTGTTAACTCCTTGTTCTAAACTTGACACTGATAAGTTCAACACAAACTAGTTTCAAGTATATTTAGTGTTAACTCCTTGTTCTAAACTTGACACTGATAAGTTCAACACAAACTAGTTTCAAGTATATTTAGTGTTAACTCCTTGTTCTAAACTTGACACTGATAAGTTCAACACAAACTAGTTTCAAGTATATTTAGTGTTAACTCCTTGTTCTAAACTTGACACTGATAAGTTCAACACAAACTAGTTTCAAGTATATTTAGTGTTAACTCCTTGTTCTAAACTTGACACTGATAAGTTCAACACAAACTAGTTTCAAGTATATTTAGTGTTAACTCCTTGTTCTAAACTTGACACTGATAAGTTCAACACAAACTAGTTTCAAGTATATTTAGTGTTAACTCCTTGTTCTAAACTTGACACTGATAAGTTCAACACAAACTAGTTTCAAGTATATTTAGTGTTAACTCCTTGTTCTAAACTTGACACTGATAAGTTCAACACAAACTAGTTTCAAGTATATTTAGTGTTAACTCCTTGTTCTAAACTTGACACTGATAAGTTCAACACAAACTAGTTTCAAGTATATTTAGTGTTAACTCCTTGTTCTAAACTTGACACTGATAAGTTCAACACAAACTAGTTTCAAGTATATTTAGTGTTAACTCCTTGTTCTAAACTTGACACTGATAAGTTCAACACAAACTAGTTTCAAGTATATTTAGTGTTAACTCCTTGTTCTAAACTTGACACTGATAAGTTCAACACAAACTAGTTTCAAGTATATTTAGTGTTAACTCCTTGTTCTAAACTTGACACTGATAAGTTCAACACAAACTAGTTTCAAGTATATTTAGTGTTAACTCCTTGTTCTAAACTTGACACTGATAAGTTCAACACAAACTAGTTTCAAGTATATTTAGTGTTAACTCCTTGTTCTAAACTTGACACTGATAAGTTCAACACAAACTAGTTTCAAGTATATTTAGTGTTAACTCCTTGTTCTAAACTTGACACTGATAAGTTCAACACAAACTAGTTTCAAGTATATTTAGTGTTAACTCCTTGTTCTAAACTTGACACTGATAAGTTCAACACAAACTAGTTTCAAGTATATTTAGTGTTAACTCCTTGTTCTAAACTTGACACTGATAAGTTCAACACAAACTAGTTTCAAGTATATTTAGTGTTAACTCCTTGTTCTAAACTTGACACTGATAAGTTCAACACAAACTAGTTTCAAGTATATTTAGTGTTAACTCCTTGTTCTAAACTTGACACTGATAAGTTCAACACAAACTAGTTTCAAGTATATTTAGTGTTAACTCCTTGTTCTAAACTTGACACTGATAAGTTCAACACAAACTAGTTTCAAGTATATTTAGTGTTAACTCCTTGTTCTAAACTTGACACTGATAAGTTCAACACAAACTAGTTTCAAGTATATTTAGTGTTAACTCCTTGTTCTAAACTTGACACTGATAAGTTCAACACAAACTAGTTTCAAGTATATTTAGTGTTAACTCCTTGTTCTAAACTTGACACTGATAAGTTCAACACAAACTAGTTTCAAGTATATTTAGTGTTAACTCCTTGTTCTAAACTTGACACTGATAAGTTCAACACAAACTAGTTTCAAGTATATTTAGTGTTAACTCCTTGTTCTAAACTTGACACTGATAAGTTCAACACAAACTAGTTTCAAGTATATTTAGTGTTAACTCCTTGTTCTAAACTTGACACTGATAAGTTCAACACAAACTAGTTTCAAGTATATTTAGTGTTAACTCCTTGTTCTAAACTTGACACTGATAAGTTCAACACAAACTAGTTTCAAGTATATTTAGTGTTAACTCCTTGTTCTAAACTTGACACTGATAAGTTCAACACAAACTAGTTTCAAGTATATTTAGTGTTAACTCCTTGTTCTAAACTTGACACTGATAAGTTCAACACAAACTAGTTTCAAGTATATTTAGTGTTAACTCCTTGTTCTAAACTTGACACTGATAAGTTCAACACAAACTAGTTTCAAGTATATTTAGTGTTAACTCCTTGTTCTAAACTTGACACTGATAAGTTCAACACAAACTAGTTTCAAGTATATTTAGTGTTAACTCCTTGTTCTAAACTTGACACTGATAAGTTCAACACAAACTAGTTTCAAGTATATTTAGTGTTAACTCCTTGTTCTAAACTTGACACTGATAAGTTCAACACAAACTAGTTTCAAGTATATTTAGTGTTAACTCCTTGTTCTAAACTTGACACTGATAAGTTCAACACAAACTAGTTTCAAGTATATTTAGTGTTAACTCCTTGTTCTAAACTTGACACTGATAAGTTCAACACAAACTAGTTTCAAGTATATTTAGTGTTAACTCCTTGTTCTAAACTTGACACTGATAAGTTCAACACAAACTAGTTTCAAGTATATTTAGTGTTAACTCCTTGTTCTAAACTTGACACTGATAAGTTCAACACAAACTAGTTTCAAGTATATTTAGTGTTAACTCCTTGTTCTAAACTTGACACTGATAAGTTCAACACAAACTAGTTTCAAGTATATTTAGTGTTAACTCCTTGTTCTAAACTTGACACTGATAAGTTCAACACAAACTAGTTTCAAGTATATTTAGTGTTAACTCCTTGTTCTAAACTTGACACTGATAAGTTCAACACAAACTAGTTTCAAGTATATTTAGTGTTAACTCCTTGTTCTAAACTTGACACTGATAAGTTCAACACAAACTAGTTTCAAGTATATTTAGTGTTAACTCCTTGTTCTAAACTTGACACTGATAAGTTCAACACAAACTAGTTTCAAGTATATTTAGTGTTAACTCCTTGTTCTAAACTTGACACTGATAAGTTCAACACAAACTAGTTTCAAGTATATTTAGTGTTAACTCCTTGTTCTAAACTTGACACTGATAAGTTCAACACAAACTAGTTTCAAGTATATTTAGTGTTAACTCCTTGTTCTAAACTTGACACTGATAAGTTCAACACAAACTAGTTTCAAGTATATTTAGTGTTAACTCCTTGTTCTAAACTTGACACTGATAAGTTCAACACAAACTAGTTTCAAGTATATTTAGTGTTAACTCCTTGTTCTAAACTTGACACTGATAAGTTCAACACAAACTAGTTTCAAGTATATTTAGTGTTAACTCCTTGTTCTAAACTTGACACTGATAAGTTCAACACAAACTAGTTTCAAGTATATTTAGTGTTAACTCCTTGTTCTAAACTTGACACTGATAAGTTCAACACAAACTAGTTTCAAGTATATTTAGTGTTAACTCCTTGTTCTAAACTTGACACTGATAAGTTCAACACAAACTAGTTTCAAGTATATTTAGTGTTAACTCCTTGTTCTAAACTTGACACTGATAAGTTCAACACAAACTAGTTTCAAGTATATTTAGTGTTAACTCCTTGTTCTAAACTTGACACTGATAAGTTCAACACAAACTAGTTTCAAGTATATTTAGTGTTAACTCCTTGTTCTAAACTTGACACTGATAAGTTCAACACAAACTAGTTTCAAGTATATTTAGTGTTAACTCCTTGTTCTAAACTTGACACTGATAAGTTCAACACAAACTAGTTTCAAGTATATTTAGTGTTAACTCCTTGTTCTAAACTTGACACTGATAAGTTCAACACAAACTAGTTTCAAGTATATTTAGTGTTAACTCCTTGTTCTAAACTTGACACTGATAAGTTCAACACAAACTAGTTTCAAGTATATTTAGTGTTAACTCCTTGTTCTAAACTTGACACTGATAAGTTCAACACAAACTAGTTTCAAGTATATTTAGTGTTAACTCCTTGTTCTAAACTTGACACTGATAAGTTCAACACAAACTAGTTTCAAGTATATTTAGTGTTAACTCCTTGTTCTAAACTTGACACTGATAAGTTCAACACAAACTAGTTTCAAGTATATTTAGTGTTAACTCCTTGTTCTAAACTTGACACTGATAAGTTCAACACAAACTAGTTTCAAGTATATTTAGTGTTAACTCCTTGTTCTAAACTTGACACTGATAAGTTCAACACAAACTAGTTTCAAGTATATTTAGTGTTAACTCCTTGTTCTAAACTTGACACTGATAAGTTCAACACAAACTAGTTTCAAGTATATTTAGTGTTAACTCCTTGTTCTAAACTTGACACTGATAAGTTCAACACAAACTAGTTTCAAGTATATTTAGTGTTAACTCCTTGTTCTAAACTTGACACTGATAAGTTCAACACAAACTAGTTTCAAGTATATTTAGTGTTAACTCCTTGTTCTAAACTTGACACTGATAAGTTCAACACAAACTAGTTTCAAGTATATTTAGTGTTAACTCCTTGTTCTAAACTTGACACTGATAAGTTCAACACAAACTAGTTTCAAGTATATTTAGTGTTAACTCCTTGTTCTAAACTTGACACTGATAAGTTCAACACAAACTAGTTTCAAGTATATTTAGTGTTAACTCCTTGTTCTAAACTTGACACTGATAAGTTCAACACAAACTAGTTTCAAGTATATTTAGTGTTAACTCCTTGTTCTAAACTTGACACTGATAAGTTCAACACAAACTAGTTTCAAGTATATTTAGTGTTAACTCCTTGTTCTAAACTTGACACTGATAAGTTCAACACAAACTAGTTTCAAGTATATTTAGTGTTAACTCCTTGTTCTAAACTTGACACTGATAAGTTCAACACAAACTAGTTTCAAGTATATTTAGTGTTAACTCCTTGTTCTAAACTTGACACTGATAAGTTCAACACAAACTAGTTTCAAGTATATTTAGTGTTAACTCCTTGTTCTAAACTTGACACTGATAAGTTCAACACAAACTAGTTTCAAGTATATTTAGTGTTAACTCCTTGTTCTAAACTTGACACTGATAAGTTCAACACAAACTAGTTTCAAGTATATTTAGTGTTAACTCCTTGTTCTAAACTTGACACTGATAAGTTCAACACAAACTAGTTTCAAGTATATTTAGTGTTAACTCCTTGTTCTAAACTTGACACTGATAAGTTCAACACAAACTAGTTTCAAGTATATTTAGTGTTAACTCCTTGTTCTAAACTTGACACTGATAAGTTCAACACAAACTAGTTTCAAGTATATTTAGTGTTAACTCCTTGTTCTAAACTTGACACTGATAAGTTCAACACAAACTAGTTTCAAGTATATTTAGTGTTAACTCCTTGTTCTAAACTTGACACTGATAAGTTCAACACAAACTAGTTTCAAGTATATTTAGTGTTAACTCCTTGTTCTAAACTTGACACTGATAAGTTCAACACAAACTAGTTTCAAGTATATTTAGTGTTAACTCCTTGTTCTAAACTTGACACTGATAAGTTCAACACAAACTAGTTTCAAGTATATTTAGTGTTAACTCCTTGTTCTAAACTTGACACTGATAAGTTCAACACAAACTAGTTTCAAGTATATTTAGTGTTAACTCCTTGTTCTAAACTTGACACTGATAAGTTCAACACAAACTAGTTTCAAGTATATTTAGTGTTAACTCCTTGTTCTAAACTTGACACTGATAAGTTCAACACAAACTAGTTTCAAGTATATTTAGTGTTAACTCCTTGTTCTAAACTTGACACTGATAAGTTCAACACAAACTAGTTTCAAGTATATTTAGTGTTAACTCCTTGTTCTAAACTTGACACTGATAAGTTCAACACAAACTAGTTTCAAGTATATTTAGTGTTAACTCCTTGTTCTAAACTTGACACTGATAAGTTCAACACAAACTAGTTTCAAGTATATTTAGTGTTAACTCCTTGTTCTAAACTTGACACTGATAAGTTCAACACAAACTAGTTTCAAGTATATTTAGTGTTAACTCCTTGTTCTAAACTTGACACTGATAAGTTCAACACAAACTAGTTTCAAGTATATTTAGTGTTAACTCCTTGTTCTAAACTTGACACTGATAAGTTCAACACAAACTAGTTTCAAGTATATTTAGTGTTAACTCCTTGTTCTAAACTTGACACTGATAAGTTCAACACAAACTAGTTTCAAGTATATTTAGTGTTAACTCCTTGTTCTAAACTTGACACTGATAAGTTCAACACAAACTAGTTTCAAGTATATTTAGTGTTAACTCCTTGTTCTAAACTTGACACTGATAAGTTCAACACAAACTAGTTTCAAGTATATTTAGTGTTAACTCCTTGTTCTAAACTTGACACTGATAAGTTCAACACAAACTAGTTTCAAGTATATTTAGTGTTAACTCCTTGTTCTAAACTTGACACTGATAAGTTCAACACAAACTAGTTTCAAGTATATTTAGTGTTAACTCCTTGTTCTAAACTTGACACTGATAAGTTCAACACAAACTAGTTTCAAGTATATTTAGTGTTAACTCCTTGTTCTAAACTTGACACTGATAAGTTCAACACAAACTAGTTTCAAGTATATTTAGTGTTAACTCCTTGTTCTAAACTTGACACTGAT
The DNA here is from genome assembly GCF_004210375.1 of Tachypleus tridentatus. NCBI lineage: Eukaryota > Metazoa > Arthropoda > Merostomata > Xiphosura > Limulidae > Tachypleus > Tachypleus tridentatus. The sequence goes on along the minus strand of NC_134825.1, from coordinate 10,945,970 downwards.
AAGTTCAACACAAACTAGTTTCAAGTATATTTAGTGTTAACTCCTTGTTCTAAACTTGACACTGATAAGTTCAACACAAACTAGTTTCAAGTATATTTAGTGTTAACTGCTTATCTAAACTTGACACTGATAAGTTCAACACAAACTAGTTTCAAGTATATTTAGTGTTAACTCCTTGTTCTAAACTTGACACTGATAAGTTCAACACAAACTAGTTTCAAGTATATTTAGTGTTAACTCCTTGTTCTAAACTTGACACTGATAAGTTCAACACAAACTAGTTTCAAGTATATTTAGTGTTAACTCCTTGTTCTAAACTTGACACTGATAAGTTCAACACAAACTAGTTTCAAGTATATTTAGTGTTAACTCCTTGTTCTAAACTTGACACTGATAAGTTCAACACAAACTAGTTTCAAGTATATTTAGTGTTAACTCCTTGTTCTAAACTTGACACTGATAAGTTCAACACAAACTAGTTTCAAGTATATTTAGTGTTAACTCCTTGTTCTAAACTTGACACTGATAAGTTCAACACAAACTAGTTTCAAGTATATTTAGTGTTAACTCCTTGTTCTAAACTTGACACTGATAAGTTCAACACAAACTAGTTTCAAGTATATTTAGTGTTAACTCCTTGTTCTAAACTTGACACTGATAAGTTCAACACAAACTAGTTTCAAGTATATTTAGTGTTAACTCCTTGTTCTAAACTTGACACTGATAAGTTCAACACAAACTAGTTTCAAGTATATTTAGTGTTAACTCCTTGTTCTAAACTTGACACTGATAAGTTCAACACAAACTAGTTTCAAGTATATTTAGTGTTAACTCCTTGTTCTAAACTTGACACTGATAAGTTCAACACAAACTAGTTTCAAGTATATTTAGTGTTAACTCCTTGTTCTAAACTTGACACTGATAAGTTCAACACAAACTAGTTTCAAGTATATTTAGTGTTAACTCCTTGTTCTAAACTTGACACTGATAAGTTCAACACAAACTAGTTTCAAGTATATTTAGTGTTAACTCCTTGTTCTAAACTTGACACTGATAAGTTCAACACAAACTAGTTTCAAGTATATTTAGTGTTAACTCCTTGTTCTAAACTTGACACTGATAAGTTCAACACAAACTAGTTTCAAGTATATTTAGTGTTAACTCCTTGTTCTAAACTTGACACTGATAAGTTCAACACAAACTAGTTTCAAGTATATTTAGTGTTAACTCCTTGTTCTAAACTTGACACTGATAAGTTCAACACAAACTAGTTTCAAGTATATTTAGTGTTAACTCCTTGTTCTAAACTTGACACTGATAAGTTCAACACAAACTAGTTTCAAGTATATTTAGTGTTAACTCCTTGTTCTAAACTTGACACTGATAAGTTCAACACAAACTAGTTTCAAGTATATTTAGTGTTAACTCCTTGTTCTAAACTTGACACTGATAAGTTCAACACAAACTAGTTTCAAGTATATTTAGTGTTAACTCCTTGTTCTAAACTTGACACTGATAAGTTCAACACAAACTAGTTTCAAGTATATTTAGTGTTAACTCCTTGTTCTAAACTTGACACTGATAAGTTCAACACAAACTAGTTTCAAGTATATTTAGTGTTAACTCCTTGTTCTAAACTTGACACTGATAAGTTCAACACAAACTAGTTTCAAGTATATTTAGTGTTAACTCCTTGTTCTAAACTTGACACTGATAAGTTCAACACAAACTAGTTTCAAGTATATTTAGTGTTAACTCCTTGTTCTAAACTTGACACTGATAAGTTCAACACAAACTAGTTTCAAGTATATTTAGTGTTAACTCCTTGTTCTAAACTTGACACTGATAAGTTCAACACAAACTAGTTTCAAGTATATTTAGTGTTAACTCCTTGTTCTAAACTTGACACTGATAAGTTCAACACAAACTAGTTTCAAGTATATTTAGTGTTAACTCCTTGTTCTAAACTTGACACTGATAAGTTCAACACAAACTAGTTTCAAGTATATTTAGTGTTAACTCCTTGTTCTAAACTTGACACTGATAAGTTCAACACAAACTAGTTTCAAGTATATTTAGTGTTAACTCCTTGTTCTAAACTTGACACTGATAAGTTCAACACAAACTAGTTTCAAGTATATTTAGTGTTAACTCCTTGTTCTAAACTTGACACTGATAAGTTCAACACAAACTAGTTTCAAGTATATTTAGTGTTAACTCCTTGTTCTAAACTTGACACTGATAAGTTCAACACAAACTAGTTTCAAGTATATTTAGTGTTAACTCCTTGTTCTAAACTTGACACTGATAAGTTCAACACAAACTAGTTTCAAGTATATTTAGTGTTAACTCCTTGTTCTAAACTTGACACTGATAAGTTCAACACAAACTAGTTTCAAGTATATTTAGTGTTAACTCCTTGTTCTAAACTTGACACTGATAAGTTCAACACAAACTAGTTTCAAGTATATTTAGTGTTAACTCCTTGTTCTAAACTTGACACTGATAAGTTCAACACAAACTAGTTTCAAGTATATTTAGTGTTAACTCCTTGTTCTAAACTTGACACTGATAAGTTCAACACAAACTAGTTTCAAGTATATTTAGTGTTAACTCCTTGTTCTAAACTTGACACTGATAAGTTCAACACAAACTAGTTTCAAGTATATTTAGTGTTAACTCCTTGTTCTAAACTTGACACTGATAAGTTCAACACAAACTAGTTTCAAGTATATTTAGTGTTAACTCCTTGTTCTAAACTTGACACTGATAAGTTCAACACAAACTAGTTTCAAGTATATTTAGTGTTAACTCCTTGTTCTAAACTTGACACTGATAAGTTCAACACAAACTAGTTTCAAGTATATTTAGTGTTAACTCCTTGTTCTAAACTTGACACTGATAAGTTCAACACAAACTAGTTTCAAGTATATTTAGTGTTAACTCCTTGTTCTAAACTTGACACTGATAAGTTCAACACAAACTAGTTTCAAGTATATTTAGTGTTAACTCCTTGTTCTAAACTTGACACTGATAAGTTCAACACAAACTAGTTTCAAGTATATTTAGTGTTAACTCCTTGTTCTAAACTTGACACTGATAAGTTCAACACAAACTAGTTTCAAGTATATTTAGTGTTAACTCCTTGTTCTAAACTTGACACTGATAAGTTCAACACAAACTAGTTTCAAGTATATTTAGTGTTAACTCCTTATCTAAACTTGACACTGATAAGTTCAACACAAACTAGTTTCAAGTATATTTAGTGTTAACTCCTTGTTCTAAACTTGACACTGATAAGTTCAACACAAACTAGTTTCAAGTATATTTAGTGTTAACTCCTTGTTCTAAACTTGACACTGATAAGTTCAACACAAACTAGTTTCAAGTATATTTAGTGTTAACTCCTTGTTCTAAACTTGACACTGATAAGTTCAACACAAACTAGTTTCAAGTATATTTAGTGTTAACTCCTTGTTCTAAACTTGACACTGATAAGTTCAACACAAACTAGTTTCAAGTATATTTAGTGTTAACTCCTTGTTCTAAACTTGACACTGATAAGTTCAACACAAACTAGTTTCAAGTATATTTAGTGTTAACTCCTTGTTCTAAACTTGACACTGATAAGTTCAACACAAACTAGTTTCAAGTATATTTAGTGTTAACTCCTTGTTCTAAACTTGACACTGATAAGTTCAACACAAACTAGTTTCAAGTATATTTAGTGTTAACTCCTTGTTCTAAACTTGACACTGATAAGTTCAACACAAACTAGTTTCAAGTATATTTAGTGTTAACTCCTTGTTCTAAACTTGACACTGATAAGTTCAACACAAACTAGTTTCAAGTATATTTAGTGTTAACTCCTTGTTCTAAACTTGACACTGATAAGTTCAACACAAACTAGTTTCAAGTATATTTAGTGTTAACTCCTTGTTCTAAACTTGACACTGATAAGTTCAACACAAACTAGTTTCAAGTATATTTAGTGTTAACTCCTTGTTCTAAACTTGACACTGATAAGTTCAACACAAACTAGTTTCAAGTATATTTAGTGTTAACTCCTTGTTCTAAACTTGACACTGATAAGTTCAACACAAACTAGTTTCAAGTATATTTAGTGTTAACTCCTTGTTCTAAACTTGACACTGATAAGTTCAACACAAACTAGTTTCAAGTATATTTAGTGTTAACTCCTTGTTCTAAACTTGACACTGATAAGTTCAACACAAACTAGTTTCAAGTATATTTAGTGTTAACTCCTTGTTCTAAACTTGACACTGATAAGTTCAACACAAACTAGTTTCAAGTATATTTAGTGTTAACTCCTTGTTCTAAACTTGACACTGATAAGTTCAACACAAACTAGTTTCAAGTATATTTAGTGTTAACTCCTTGTTCTAAACTTGACACTGATAAGTTCAACACAAACTAGTTTCAAGTATATTTAGTGTTAACTCCTTGTTCTAAACTTGACACTGATAAGTTCAACACAAACTAGTTTCAAGTATATTTAGTGTTAACTCCTTGTTCTAAACTTGACACTGATAAGTTCAACACAAACTAGTTTCAAGTATATTTAGTGTTAACTCCTTGTTCTAAACTTGACACTGATAAGTTCAACACAAACTAGTTTCAAGTATATTTAGTGTTAACTCCTTGTTCTAAACTTGACACTGATAAGTTCAACACAAACTAGTTTCAAGTATATTTAGTGTTAACTCCTTGTTCTAAACTTGACACTGATAAGTTCAACACAAACTAGTTTCAAGTATATTTAGTGTTAACTCCTTGTTCTAAACTTGACACTGATAAGTTCAACACAAACTAGTTTCAAGTATATTTAGTGTTAACTCCTTGTTCTAAACTTGACACTGATAAGTTCAACACAAACTAGTTTCAAGTATATTTAGTGTTAACTCCTTGTCCTAAACTTGACACTGATAAGTTCAACACAAACTAGTTTCAAGTATATTTAGTGTTAACTCCTTGTTCTAAACTTGACACTGATAAGTTCAACACAAACTAGTTTCAAGTATATTTAGTGTTAACTCCTTGTTCTAAACTTGACACTGATAAGTTCAACACAAACTAGTTTCAAGTATATTTAGTGTTAACTGCTTGTCCTAAACTTGACACTGATAAGTTCAACACAAACTAGTTTCAAGTATATTTAGTGTTAACTCCTTGTTCTAAACTTGACACTGATAAGTTCAACACAAACTAGTTTCAAGTATATTTAGTGTTAACTCCTTGTTCTAAACTTGACACTGATAAGTTCAACACAAACTAGTTTCAAGTATATTTAGTGTTAACTCCTTGTTCTAAACTTGACACTGATAAGTTCAACACAAACTAGTTTCAAGTATATTTAGTGTTAACTCCTTGTTCTAAACTTGACACTGATAAGTTCAACACAAACTAGTTTCAAGTATATTTAGTGTTAACTCCTTGTTCTAAACTTGACACTGATAAGTTCAACACAAACTAGTTTCAAGTATATTTAGTGTTAACTCCTTGTTCTAAACTTGACACTGATAAGTTCAACACAAACTAGTTTCAAGTATATTTAGTGTTAACTCCTTGTTCTAAACTTGACACTGATAAGTTCAACACAAACTAGTTTCAAGTATATTTAGTGTTAACTCCTTGTTCTAAACTTGACACTGATAAGTTCAACACAAACTAGTTTCAAGTATATTTAGTGTTAACTCCTTGTTCTAAACTTGACACTGATAAGTTCAACACAAACTAGTTTCAAGTATATTTAGTGTTAACTCCTTGTTCTAAACTTGACACTGATAAGTTCAACACAAACTAGTTTCAAGTATATTTAGTGTTAACTCCTTGTTCTAAACTTGACACTGATAAGTTCAACACAAACTAGTTTCAAGTATATTTAGTGTTAACTCCTTGTTCTAAACTTGACACTGATAAGTTCAACACAAACTAGTTTCAAGTATATTTAGTGTTAACTCCTTGTTCTAAACTTGACACTGATAAGTTCAACACAAACTAGTTTCAAGTATATTTAGTGTTAACTCCTTGTTCTAAACTTGACACTGATAAGTTCAACACAAACTAGTTTCAAGTATATTTAGTGTTAACTCCTTGTTCTAAACTTGACACTGATAAGTTCAACACAAACTAGTTTCAAGTATATTTAGTGTTAACTCCTTGTTCTAAACTTGACACTGATAAGTTCAACACAAACTAGTTTCAAGTATATTTAGTGTTAACTCCTTGTTCTAAACTTGACACTGATAAGTTCAACACAAACTAGTTTCAAGTATATTTAGTGTTAACTCCTTGTTCTAAACTTGACACTGATAAGTTCAACACAAACTAGTTTCAAGTATATTTAGTGTTAACTCCTTGTTCTAAACTTGACACTGATAAGTTCAACACAAACTAGTTTCAAGTATATTTAGTGTTAACTCCTTGTTCTAAACTTGACACTGATAAGTTCAACACAAACTAGTTTCAAGTATATTTAGTGTTAACTCCTTGTTCTAAACTTGACACTGATAAGTTCAACACAAACTAGTTTCAAGTATATTTAGTGTTAACTCCTTGTTCTAAACTTGACACTGATAAGTTCAACACAAACTAGTTTCAAGTATATTTAGTGTTAACTCCTTGTTCTAAACTTGACACTGATAAGTTCAACACAAACTAGTTTCAAGTATATTTAGTGTTAACTCCTTGTTCTAAACTTGACACTGATAAGTTCAACACAAACTAGTTTCAAGTATATTTAGTGTTAACTCCTTGTTCTAAACTTGACACTGATAAGTTCAACACAAACTAGTTTCAAGTATATTTAGTGTTAACTCCTTGTTCTAAACTTGACACTGATAAGTTCAACACAAACTAGTTTCAAGTATATTTAGTGTTAACTCCTTGTTCTAAACTTGACACTGATAAGTTCAACACAAACTAGTTTCAAGTATATTTAGTGTTAACTCCTTGTTCTAAACTTGACACTGATAAGTTCAACACAAACTAGTTTCAAGTATATTTAGTGTTAACTCCTTGTTCTAAACTTGACACTGATAAGTTCAACACAAACTAGTTTCAAGTATATTTAGTGTTAACTCCTTGTTCTAAACTTGACACTGATAAGTTCAACACAAACTAGTTTCATGTATATTTAGTGTTAACCTTGTTCTAAACTTGACACTGATAAGTTCAACACAAACTAGTTTCAAGTATATTTAGTGTTAACTCCTTGTTCTAAACTTGACACTGATAAGTTCAACACAAACTAGTTTCAAGTATATTTAGTGTTAACTCTTGTTCCTAAACTTTGATAAGTTCAACACAAACTAGTTTCAAGTATATTTAATGTTAACTCCTTGTTCTAAACTTGACACTGATAAGTTCAACACAAACTAGTTTCAAGTATATTTAGTGTTAGCTCCTTGTTCTAAACTTGACACTGATAAGTTCAACACAAACTAGTTTCAAGTATATTTAGTGTTAGCTCCTTGTTCTAAACTTGACACTGATAAGTTCAACACAAACTAGTTTCAAGTATATTTAGTGTTAACTCCTTGTTCTAAACTTGACACTGATAAGTTCAACACAAACTAGTTTCAAGTATATTTAGTGTTAACTTGTTCTAAACTTGACACTGATAAGTTCAACACAAACTAGTTTCAAGTATATTTAGTGTTAACTCCTTGTTCTAAACTTGACACTGATAAGTTCAACACAAACTAGTTTCAAGTATATTTAGTGTTAACTCCTTGTTCTAAACTTGACACTGATAAGTTCAACACAAACTAGTTTCAAGTATATTTAGTGTTAACTCCTTGTTCTAAACTTGACACTGATAAGTTCAACACAAACTAGTTTCAAGTATATTTAGTGTTAACTCCTTGTTCTAAACTTGACACTGATAAGTTCAACACAAACTAGTTTCAAGTATATTTAGTGTTAACTCCTTGTTCTAAACTTGACACTGATAAGTTCAACACAAACTAGTTTCAAGCATATTTATGTTAACTCCTTGTTCTAAACTTGACACTGATAAGTTCAACACAAACTAGTTTCAAGTATATTTAGTGTTAACTCCTTGTTCTAAACTTGACACTGATAAGTTCAACACAAACTAGTTTCAAGTATATTTAGTGTTAACTCCTTTGTTCTAAACTTGACACTGATAAGTTCAACACAAACTAGTTTCAAGTATATTTAGTGTTAACTCCTTGTTCTAAACTTGACACTGATAAGTTCAACACAAACTAGTTTCAAGTATATTTAGTGTTAACTCCTTGTTCTAAACTTGACACTGATAAGTTGAACACAAACTAGTTTCATGTATGTTTAGTGTTGCTTTATCTAAACTTGATACTGATAAGTTGAAAACACAAATGAGTTTCAAGTGTATTAGTGTTAACGGCTTGTTCTAAACTTGACAACTGATAAGTTCAACACAAACCAGTTTCAAGTATATTTTGGTGTTAGCTCCTTGTTCTAAACTTGACACTGATAGTTCAACGCACAAACTGGTTTCAAGAGTATGTTTGTGTTAACTCCTTGTTCTAAACTTGACACTGATAAGTTCAGCACAAACTGGTTTTCAAGTATGTTTAGTGTTG